>NC_056555.1:26245304-26250304 GCF_910596095.1 Thunnus maccoyii
CATGCTCTGCAGCTGCAGCCGGGGAAGGTGACTGTAGAGCGGCTGTGACACACACGTCCCGCCCGGAGGGATGCAAGACAGGCCGGGGATGTTTCAGGGTGATCTGTCCGATAATGGGGTCACTGTGATGGGAGACCGAGCCGAGCCTAGCCGAGCCAGGCCAACAGAGGAGCGGCCTGGAACCAGATCGAGCAGGGCCGGAACAAACCTGAGCAGGGCTCCGAGCTCAGAGGGAACATTAATTATTAATATTCTGGAAACGTGATGAAAATATCTCTGATGGAAAAATGGAAAATACGTTGGTGTAAGAATGATTAATCACAACATGACTCATATTAATCAATATTCTTCTTCTGCTGCTGATTATCTGTTAGATTCGTTGATTAATTGTTTGGTTTATAAAATGTTAGAAATGTCTTGTTGACAGCAGAGGATGTTTTTGATTGGTTGATCTCTGAGTGGACTAATCGATTGATTAATAGTGTCAGGGACCTCTGGGATCTGTGAGGCTGTCTTGATTTCAATTGATGAAAAAATGATAAATATTAATAATTAAAGAATGAAACAACAAAGAAGCTGTTGTGTTCTTATAGAAAGTGGAGATCAATCAGAATATTGGAGGATTATTGGGTTCAATGAGGAGGAACCTGTTACATCATAACACTGATATAAAGGCTAATCAATTATCATTGATAATCACAGTAAATACCTGATAGATCAAAGTTCTTCATCACACTGATGCAGATGAAGTTCACTATTTCTACAGAGCAGCAACTAGCGACTGCTGTCATCCTTCATTGATCTGCAGATTATTGATTAATCTATTAACTGTTGTGATTCTTCAGATCTGCATTTCATGTGGATCAGTGTGAGAACGGTTTCCTGTTGTCGGAGGTGTAACAGCAGTTTTTGCGTCGCTGCTCGACCTGTTGCACATCGTGGATGATACGGCGTCGGAGGCGGGGCCTCGTTCGTGGCTCATGAGCAAGACCCCAAGAAACGGCGCCGGGCCGTGAATCCAGTTTGACATAGTGGCCAAACCGTGTAATTACAACGTCACGTGACACTATCGGGCCCAAAAAGACTTTTTCCACAGACTTACATTGTGAAAGAGCAACACAACCCCCGTGACTCGTCTCACTATCAGACATTGATCCGTTCGTTCTGATCACATGATCACACGAGCTGCACGATTGAATTGTTTTATCCCCGTTCACGTTAGCCGGAGGGCTAAACAGGAAGTCGCTCTACGGGCCCTACGATCCCGGAAGATCCGGGTCATTTTATACGCCAAAGTCCTACTTTTTCAGCTTCATGCGCCACTGAGCAACTGTCATAGGAACGAATGAGGCCCCGCCTCCGACGCCGTATCCAGTTCTCTTTATATGTCCATGCACATGGAGCCAAGACAGTTGGCAGGAATGTTAGCTAGCTCTCTCTCCCTCGCTCCTCCAGTCTTCCTGTTTATTCCACCATCCATCTTACTGCTCAGTTAATTAGCCTCTAAATGCCATTTAGCAGGCCAGGCCACAGGGAAAAGTCCCAGTGCTCCCAATTGCCAATCCCAGCCTGGACGGAATAATGTCCCACTGGCTTCTTTACATCTTAACACAACGTTTCTGTCTTTACAGTTTAAAACAGGCAGCAGGTTAGCGGAAACCAGCAGCAGCTGCTCCGTTAATTCAGGCGTTAAGTCACTTTCCTCTTCATTCTTCTTTCTGTTAAACTCAACACTAACGTGGTTTTTCCAAGTGGCGTTGCCGTACCTCGCTGTCCAAGATGGCGGACCCGCTCGTGCATTCACGACGCAGATCGGACACAACGGTGTTCGTTCAGGAACTGCTCGGCTGGCTTCCGCGTTGTGCGGCTCATTGAACATGTGCAGTAGTGTTTCTCCCGCTGGCCCCGCCCACCTGTTCCTGATTGGCCCACAGACTTCACATTGTGATGATGTCATGGATTTTTAAATCACTTTTCTGGGTTCGAGGAGATAAAACCTCCGTGGATCAAATGTTCATAATAGAAAGAGTCATGATTGAGGCGTCCGGTCAGCAGGTTTACAGTCTGTTATATCGGAGGTCTACGGCCACTGGGAGCAACTGGCTGCAAGGCCGAGCGGCGCCGCATCAGCTCTTATTATACATCCACGATCGGCAGCAACAGCACATGAATCATGAAGAAGAGTGTGGAACGATGAGGAGGAGGCTGTAACCTTCCTCACATCAATACATGAAACTAACAGAAACATCATATTTCCATCATTCGACTGTCACTATGACGTCATCTCGTTGTGTCCTCTTCTTCTGCAACAGTTTAATGGCAGCGACTGGAGAATTAGCGCCACCTGCTGTTTATCTGCTGATATTCACACTTACAGCAGGACGTACAGAAGCGTAATGCATTCAGAAAAATGACCCTGTTGTTGTGAGGTAAAGAGATAATCATCTGAGAATCCTGAGAAAAGTTTTCATGAAAAAAAAAATCTGCTCTGTTTTTCTGAATTAAAAATCCCGCCTGTTCAGTTTAATCCAGTTTTATTCTGGTTCTGGTTTGTTAGCAGATACTCGTCTCTTTACGTGATATTGATGGGTTTATTAGTTTGTTGACTTCGTGAAGGCGCCTCAGGACACAGAAATGTCTCATCAAAGCCCAAAAATAGAAGAAACAAACAGTTCCGGTGTGACGACTGTGATCCTGTTAGAGAACATCTGGACCAGCAGCCTGTTGGGTTTATCTGATAACCTGAAATAAAACTTATATCAGGGCAAACATGAGAAGAAAGTACGATGCGTTATATTCATAAAAGAACAGAAACGCCTGTATGTACCTGCTCCTGACCGTAATTACACGACTATATATCTATCTGTATCTCATTAATCCAGTCAGTGAACGCGTTACGCCTCCGTACGGACGGAAACAAACATTCACTACGTTTCACTTTAAATCTGTTGAAATTTGAGCTACATCTGGATGAAACAGTTTCAGTTAAAAATAAAGAATCATACAGACCTGAAAATGTTTCTTGCATGTGTACGTCTGGTACGTTAAACCTGAAGGTCATTGATCGAGTCGCTACACATTAAAGTATCTTATTGATCAGGTGAGGAACATGTTGGCGTCGCTTCTTTGTGGACGGTAAAAGTGATTGATCTGCCTTCATTATAAACCATCTGACGTCTGTTCAGGTCCTCCTGACCCCCCCTCAGCGCTCTGCACCGGGATCAGACCGGCGGCCCTTTGAGGACGATGGACCCTGAGATCCCGGCAGGCCCCGGCAACAGGACCAGGACCTGGACCTGGACCAGGACCGGGATGGACCTCAGAATCTGCGCGTGCAGACGAACACTCGCTGTGCTCCTGCTGGTTGCCGGCACGCTGGTTTCCATGGTGACCTCAAGCTCACCTGCTGCAGGTAAGTGGTCTGTGGAGGTGTGTCTCTGTTAAAGGGTCATTCTGTTCAGTTTCAATCAGCTGGTTCACTGACGTCAGGAGAACCGACTTCAACACGTTTGTCTTTGCATTTTGTATTTATGCAATCAATAATAGATCACAAAACTTATTTATTTATTTATTATTATTATTAAGCTTAAGTCTTTGACATTTTACAACATGTAAACATATAAACTGCTGTTTGATTGAACAGACGATAAAATAAGAACAGACAACAAAACAAAAAGTCAAGTGAAGACTAAAGGCCACAGAAAAGAAATAATAACAATAATAATAATAATAATAATAATAATTCTTTTACATTTAGTCATTCAGCAGACGCTTTTAAAGCGACCTACAAGCGAGGTGAGACAATCCAGCGTTGGAGGACAGAGACTCAGAGAGTCTCAGGTATCTGAGCAGGTTTTTTTACATGTAAAGAAAGAAACAGCAGGAAGTTGGCAGATCCATAAGAAACCAGAATGTTCCATAAACAACAAGGAAGAAATGCAACACTCAACAAAGTGCTGAAAGGTTGAAGGTTGAATAACAATAATTATAATTAGGGACCAAGCCCGAAAGGCAGAGGACTACTGTAAAACAATAGTCCTTGTCTACGGGCGAGGACTCTATTGTTTTTCGTGTGTTTGTTTGTTTGTTTGTTTCTTTATTATTACGCCACTTAAACCCTAAATTTGACCACCTAAACATGCTCAAAAACTCACCAAATTTGGCACGCACATCAGGTCTGGTGAAAATGTAAAATTTGACCCTTAAAGTGCCAAAATGTGCTCTCTAGCGCCACCTATGTCACTAAAATGGCCACCACGGCCCGTAGGAATGTCGTAGAGAGATCAAACCAAAAGTCAATTATTCGTCTCATCAAGACCTACAAATCATACGCTGACACCCCTGACCTAAATCCAACAGGAAGTCCGCAATCAGCCTTTCAAAACAAGACTTTGCCCCAATTTTTGGCCTCCAAACAAACGCTATCTCCTCCGAGGGCGTTAATGGTATCGGCTTCAAGCTTTAATAGGTGACTTATGACACTGTGCTGAAAAAAAGTTGTTAAAAACTTTGTAATAACTCGAACGGTTTGGATTTAATAAGCCCTGAAAGTTGTAGTGCCACATCACCCTTACAATGTAAACCAATGGGGAGGCAATCTATGGGCATGAACTTTGTGTCAAACAGAGGCTTCTGACGTCTAAACTATAAGTCTGACCACTTTCAAACCTGTATCAATGGATTCGCCACAAAATTTCCTACTAAAATATGATTTTTAATGTAAGATTTGGCCAAAGTCATGTGATTTATGAGGATATTTCACAAGAAGCGTACTCTAAAATCCTCCTCTCCAACTGCTCCTGGTGATGTCACTCCCTCAGTGCTGTGAAACATTCCGCAATACACACTCATTATAAAATCACAGGAGGAGCAAGAAAAGACTTTAAAACTCACACTCTAATATCTATCTATCATCTATCTATCTATCTATCTATCTATCTATCTATCCATCTATCTATCTATCTATCTATCTATCATCTATCTATCATCTATCTATCTAT
>NC_056555.1:26260304-26325304 GCF_910596095.1 Thunnus maccoyii
TACTCTACTCTACTCTACTCTACTTTACTCTACTGTACTCTACTTTACTCTACTCTACTGTACTCTACTTAACTCTACTCTACTGTACTCTACTTTACTCTGCTCTACTTTACTCTACTCTACTTTACTCTACTCTACTCTACTCTACTCTACTTTACTCTACTCTACTGTACTCTACTGTACTCTACTCTATTGTACTCTACTGTACTCCACTCTACTGTACTCTACTCTACTGTACTCTACTGTACTCTACTCTATTGTACTCTACTCTACTCCACTCTACTGTACTCTACTCTACTCTATTGTACTCTACTGTACTCTACTCTATTGTACTCTACTGTACTCCACTCTACTGTACTCTACTCTACTTTACTCTACTGTACTCTACTCTATTGTACTCTACTGTACTCCACTCTACTGTACTCTACTCTATTATACTCTACTGTACTCCACTCTACTGTACTCCACTCTACTGTACTCTACTGTACTCCACTCTACTGTACTCCACTCTATTGTACTCTACTGTACTCCACTCTACTGTACTCTACTCTACTGTACTCTACTGTACTCCACTCTATTGTACTCTACTGTACTCCACTCTACTGTACTCTACTCTACTGTACTCTACTGTACTCCACTCTATTGTACTCTACTGTACGCTACTGTACTCCACTCTACTGTACTCTACTGTACTCTACTGTACTCCACTCTACTGTACTCTACTGTACTCTACTGTACTCCACTCTACTGTACTCCACTCTACTGTACTCTACTGTACTCTACTCTACTGTACTCTACTGTACTCCACTCTATTGTACTCTACTGTATGCCACTCTACTGTACTCCACTCTATTGTACTCTACTGTATGCCACTCTACTGTACTCTACTGTACTCCACTCTACTGTACTCCACTCTATTGTACTCTACTGTACTCCACTCTACTGTACTCCACTCTACTGTACTCTACTGTACTCCACTCTACTGTACTCCACTCTATTGTACTCTACTGTACTCCACTCTACTGTACTCTACTCTACTGTACTCTACTGTACTCCACTCTATTGTACTCTACTGTACTCTACTGTACTCTACTGTACTCCGCTCTACTGTACTCCACTCTACTGTACTCTACTGTACTCTACTGTACTGTACTCTACTCTACTGTACTCTACTGTACTCTACTCTACTGTACTCCACTCTATTGTACTCTACTGTACGCCACTCTACTGTACTCTACTGTACTGTACTCTACTGTACTGTACTCTACTGTACTCCACTCTACTGTACTCTACTCTACTGTACTCTACTGTACTCTACTCTACTGTACTCTACTCTACTCTACTCTACTCTACTCTACTGTACTCTACTATACTCCACTCTACTCTACTCTACTCTACTCTACTCTACTCTACTCTACTTTACTCTACTCTACTCTACTCTACTCTATTCCTGTGGTGCTGTCGTGGGTCAGTTTGTTGAAACTAATGTCTGCTCTGTGATTCATGATCTTTAGTTTTGAGCATCTTTGTTCTCACCTGTCCGACCTTGAACTCACCTTGCTGATGTCAGATGATTGACAGCTGTCTCCTGCTGCTTCCTCCTCAGTTCCTGAGAACTCCGTCCAGTTTTTCTTTCCGTGTCGTGTCGGGACCGTTGATCTTCACGGCCATATCTGTCATCAACGCCCTCCGCCAACCGCCACGAAGCTCCGGCCCCATTCCCGCCGTGTCCCCGCTCTACACCGTACCTAGCCTCAGGTACCAGATCCACACTGTGCTGCAGTTTGTCCCCGCCCACGTCGACGTCAGAGTCTGTAACTTCAGCGAGCGGGTGGAGAGAGGGCTGACGATGGCGTACAGCGAGACACGAAGACGCTCACATGAGGCCGGCAACATCACAGTACAGGTGAGTCCGTTACCTGTTTACTGTCTAACGTCATCATACAGGTGAGTTTTACCTGTTTACTGTCTAACGTCATCATACAGGTGAGTTTTACCTGTTTACTGTCTAACGTCATCATACAGGTGAGTTTTACCTGTTTACTGTCTAACGTCATCATACAGGTGAGTTTTACCTGTTTACTGTCTAACGTCACCATACAGGTGAGTTTTACCTGTTTACTGTCTAACGTCATCATACAGGTGAGTTTTACCTGTTTACTGTCTAACGTCATCATACAGGTGAGTCCGTTACCTGTTTACTGTCTAACGTCATCATACAGGTGAGTCCGTTACCTGTTTACTGTCTAACGTCATCATACAGGTGAGTTTTACCTGTTGATGGGACCCTATTGAGCTGCTTTAACACCTGGAATTCTTCCAGCACTGTACATACTGTATGTAGTCTGAGTCTGAATATAAAGATGATATATTAGCGTCTAAATAAAACGTTAGCATACACCGATCAGCCAAAGGATTAAAACCACTGACAGGTGAAGTGAATAACACTGATCATCTCGTCAAGCGGTGGGATGTAGGAGGCAGCAAGTGACTGTTGACCTTTATATGTTGAAACCACATTGTTCTGTTTCAAGTAAGATGTCTCGTCAAGATGTCTGGCAGCTTCGTTGTGTCGGCAAATTAATGTCTAATCTGTTAGGAAAGAAGGAATAGAAAACGTTATCAGAAGCGCCTGATGCACGGTGACCCCGATTCTAAGAAGTGATAGTTGGAAAGGGGAACTGAATGCAATGACACCATATATGGAGGCTGAAAGTATAAAGCTGTTCAGGGTGCTCCTCTTGCCACAGAGCTCAGGGAGCCTGTATGCATCCGATTTAATGATTAATTGAAGGAAACATACTGTGTCTCTGGTATTTAATTCCCTTCATCACCTAACTAGACAAGCTGATATTTCAGCTGCAAAAACAGGTCCGATCCCTCAGAAGAGCTGCTGTAGCTCAGATTAGCGTGATAGACAGCTGCGTCAGAGCCTGCTGTGCACGAGGCTGCGTAGCTGCAGACTGGTCAGAGTGTCCCTGCTGAACGCGCCTACAATGCACACAGCAGCATCAGACCTGAATCATGGAGCAATGGTCTGATGAATCACGTCCGGGTGTCTTTGAATCCTGCATCGACAGGTCAGAACCGTCTGGGACGAGGGAACCCGCACAGTATGAGGCAGGTGGTTTTAATGTTATCGACATCATTTGTGCATTTGCTCTACAGCTGTTGAACATCACCATGGGCGTAACTCGGCCGGCAGCGGAGCAGAAGGTTCCCGTCGACATCACGTTCGCAGTGCGTGATTTGCGGGGCTACCTTCCGGGGTCAGAGGTCAGCGAACACCTGAGGAAGCTCAGCCTGGTGGAGTTCAGCTTCTATGTCGGATTTCCTGCCCTACAGATCGCAGAACGTACGACACAAACATAATCTGTTTATACCCACAAATATTTATACGCAAATGCTCTTCAACATATTAAATAAGTGTTTACACCCACAGCCTTCCACTACCCGGAGCTGAACACGTCTCACCACCTGCGCTCCACCTGGGTCCGTACAGGTGAGAACTTTTGTTTCTGTTTGTCCCGCAAAAAACAAAACTTCCCGTCACTTGTCGCATCATGCAGATAGTTTTGGTTCGATAGATTTGACAGAAGTTACGAAGTCTGTGTGAAGCTTCTATTCAGCTTCAGCAGTCTGAGTTAGTCATATCAAGTGGATATCTGACACATTTACAGTCTTTTTAGCATCAAATTCCCTCTTTGTGTTTCCTCGGACAGTGTTTCCCTGTTGAGCTGCAGGTGGAAGTATAGTAACAAAAAGAGGAACTTTGGCACTAAAAAGACTGTAACGTTGAAAGATATCTACTTGATTTGACTCATTTGGACGCTGAAGCTTCATATTAACTTCAGACTGTGGATTTTGTCCTCCATCACTTCCATTGTAAGGTCATTATGAAGGGATCTTCTAATGGTCAGTATGAACAGGAGGAATGATTACAGCAAGATAAACAGCTTTAATGTTTATTTGATGACTGACTGATGGTTTAAGATGGATGTGAGAAATTGCAGACCCGTCCGTTTTGAGTACAACAAACTATATTTTATTCAGAGGTTGACTTGTCAGAACTACCTGCATGGTTGGAGGAGCACGTTGGATGTTGTTGATATAAAGTCTGAATCTGGTTGTTATATTTTCTTACATGATATCGATGCATTTGCATGATTATTCGGGTAGATCTATATTAACTTAACTGAATTCCACATTGACATAATATCTCCTTTTTTTCTATAGTGTTGTATATAATATGTGTATTAGAGCAGCGTGGGAGTGACTGTCTGTATGTGCTGTGTCAGTCCTGCTGGGTGTTCAGGAGCAGCTGGTGGTTGAAAGAAGCTTTAAAGCTCGTCTGGAGAGACGTCTGGCTCTGCTGCTGGAGGAGGGACTGGGAGCGTCCAGCAGGAGGCGGTGGAGAAGAGCTACAGCTGTGGGCAACAACAGTCTGCAGGTACACTCCATAATGGGACTCATACAGGAACATTTTAGTGTTCTTCTCCTAAACTCTGACTTTTCTCTGTGAGGTTTGCTCGTACGAGTGATCCGAGTCAAATTCAACAAACTCTCTGAACTGGACAAACATTGCCGGCTGATAATTGTCACCTGTTCATGAGGAGATCCATCTGATCATTTGCATAATCTATACCCCTAAAATTACCATATAAGGTGAGTTTCATTCACAAATAAGTTCCCAAAGAGTAAAAAGAGAAGCAGAAACCAGCAGACACAATATGGTGAACAGAATGATGCACACTAACCCTTCTGGATTATTTTATCACAACATTTCATCGTATTGTAGATAAATATGCACCTTTCAAGAACTTCAGGATCAAAAACAGCAACAATCCTTGTTTGGCTGAAATGTTACATGAAAGAGATGCTGCCTGAACTGAATCCTCCTCTGATTGGTTAGATTTTAACAGGTGTCTCATTCGAAATACCAAATCATCATTTTATGTCTCTGCACGATGTGAAAATAAAGGAAACCCAGCAACTTTTTTTGGAAAACAGTTAAATCATCATCACTTTATCCTTACCCAGTGAAATAGTTCAACACTCCACAATTATCTCATTTGGAAAGAAAATATGTGATGCATTCAATGAATTTTATATTTTTTTATATATATTTTAATTTTATTATTAACATTTTATTTCTTCAGGTTATTTATTTGAAGCTGGATTTCCTCTCGCTGTGTTTAACGTTCTTTCTTCTATTGATCCAGTAAAGTTCACTGATCAGTCAGAGCCGAGGCTTTTATCACCAGCAGCTCCATCACTAGTTGAATGTTTAACTTATATTTCTAATCTGACTGTGGTAACAGGAAGCAGTCCTACCTTTGCATAAAGCTGTCAGACCAATGAGCTACATCATCATGTATGAGTAAATGATTCTTAGCTCAACACAATACAAACATTCTTATCAGTCAGGATAGATCTGGCGTTAGATTACAGGCAGGATGGTGTCGCCCTTTTTATTGATTTATCAAAGGCTTTCAATACTGTCGACCATCAAATACTTTTGAAACGCCTGGAATCTTTTGGATTTGATGAAAAATTGTGTAATTGGTTTGCAGAGATCTCATGTAGAAGTCAAGCTGTTGTTGCTGCTGGCTACGTGCTCAGCGTCAGGAGTTTTAACAAAGGTGTTCCACAGGGTTCCGTCCTAGGACCACTTTTATTCACTATTTCTATAAATGACTCATGTAAGAAACAGTACAATTCATTTGTACACAGATGACACTGTTCTCTATACGACAGCGCCCTTAATTTATCTTAAATTAATATTAAACAAACAATGTACCGTTTTCCTGTCTGGTCTGTTGGTGTCTGATTAACGACGTGGAGCGCAGGTGACGTCCTCTCCTACTGTGTCTCAGGTGGTGCGGGTGGCGAGGCTGTCGGGGGCGGAGCGTCCTCTGGAGGTCCTGTATTTCGTGGAGGGTCCGGCCGGTGAGCGGATCCCAGCGGAGGTGACCGCGGAGACCCTGAACCGTCTGGACCCTCAGAGAGCCGCGATCGTCCTCGGACACCGAGTGCAGAGACCTCTGGCCCAGCGTGAGTCCGGCGGTGAATCGATTCATACAGCTCACAGTTTATTTACACTTTGAACCCGACGTGCAGCCAAACCTGTCAGAGCCAAACTCAGCTCTGAACTCACCTTCCTGAGATCTTTCCAGGGACGACGGTGTCGCTCAAGTCTGAAAAAAAAACTTTCTAATGTCTGATTTCATCTTCCAGCCCGAACAAAACACATTAAACACAAACAAGTTCATCAATGTTAATAAATAAAGAGATAATCTTTCATTCACTTCTTGTTTATCTCACCTGTCTCACCTGTCCCTCACCTGTCTCACCTGTCCCTCACCTGTCTCACCTGTCTCACCTGTCCCTCACCTGTCTCACCTGTCCCTCACCTGCCTCACCTGTCCCTCACCTGTCTCACCTGTCTCACCTGTCCCTCACCTGTCTCACCTGTCCCTCACCTGCCTCACCTGTCCCTCACCTGTCTCACCTGTCTCACCTGTCCCTCACCTGTCTCACCTGTCCCTCACCTGTCTCACTTGTCTCACCTGTCCCTCACCTGTCTCACCTGCCTCACCTGTCTCACCTGTCTCACCTGCCTCACCTGTCTCACCTGTCCCTCACCTGTCTCACCTGCCTCACCTGTCTCACCTGTCTCACCTGTCCCTCACCTGTCTCACCTGCCTCACCTATCTCACCTGCCTCACCTGTCTCACCTGTCTCACCTGTCCCTCACCTGCCTCACCTGTCTCACCTGTCCCTCACCTGTCTCACCTGTCCCTCACCTGCCTCACCTGTCTCACCTGCCTCACCTGTCCCTCACCTGTCTCACCTGTCCCTCACCTGTCTCACCTGTCTCACCTGTCTCCCCTGTCTCACCTGTCTCACCTGTCCCTCACCTGTGTCCCCTGTCTTACCTGTCTCACCTGTCTCACCTGTCCCTCACCTGTCTCCCCTGTCTCACCTGTCTCACCTGTCCCTCACCTGTGTCCCCTGTCTTACCTGTCTCACCTGTCTCACCTGTCTCACCTGTCTCCCCTGTCTCACCTGTCTCACCTGTCCCTCACCTGTGTCCCCTGTCTTACCTGTCTCACCTGTCTCACCTGTCCCTCACCTGTCTCACCTGTCTCACCTGTCTCCCCTGTCTCACCTGTCTCACCTGTCCCTCACCTGTGTCCCCTGTCTCACTTGCCTCACCTGCCTCACCTGTCTTACCTGTCTTACCTGTCTCACCTGTCTCACCTGTCCCTCACCTGTCTCACCTGTCCCTCACCTGTCTCACCTGTCCCTCACCTGTCTCACCTGCCTCACCTGTCTCACCTGTCCCTCACCTGTCTCACCTGTCCCTCACCTGTCTCACCTGTCTCACCTGTCCCTCACCTGTCTCCAGCTGTGGAGACGCTGTCTGTCCCGCCAGCGGAGACTCAGAGCAGCAGCATCTGGCTGATCGTCGGCGTGGTCGTCCCCGTCCTGCTGGCCGTCTTCATCATCATCATCCTCTACTGGAAGCTGTGCGGCTCCGAGAAGCTCGAGTTCCAGCCGGACGCCATCAACACCATCCAGCAGAGACAGAAGGTCAGAGGTCAACAGGAAGCTGACAGTGTTTCCTGTTGTGAGCACTCACACTGACGCTGCCGTGTCCTCTCAGCTTCAGGCTCCCAGCGTGAAAGGCTTCGACTTCGCGAAGCTCCACCTCGGTCAGCACAGTAAAGACGACATCATGGTGATCCAGGAACCCGGCCCCCTGCCCGCACCTGTCAAAGAGGCCACGCCCTCTGACGGCGGAGACCTCAACACCCCCAAATCTAAAGGATCGTCCACCAAAGCAGCCCGGTCCAGCCGCCGCAGGGGCAGGTGAGACACACCTGCACTGCTTTACTTCTGTCCAAAGACATTCAGGTTCCCAAAACGTCCAAAAATGTCACAAAATGTATAAACAACTCTAAAATGTCAAGACAAAGGTATCGCTCTGAAATAAAAAGTTCCTCTCTCGCTTCAGGCTCAGCCCGTCAGACGGCGACTCGTTAGGGAGCGACCAATCCAGCGGCAGAGAGTCGGCGGAGGAAAGCACCCGACCTGTGGCCACGCCCAGCGAGGGGAAACAGCACAGGAAGACGCCCAAAAATGGTCAGACACACCGTGACATCATCACCTGAACTGAGCATGTGCGACTTTACAGATCTGGGGTCTCGTTTATAAAAGTCCACCTGGACACGTGATTCACGTCTCGTCCTCGACTCGCCAACATTCAACCGTTAACGGTCGATGCAAAAGTATTTATGAGTGTTGATGTTCACGTGTTTCCTTCTCTGCACCAATCAGAGTCAGTGCATCGACCCGCTCACTCAGGCAGCTGCAGATGAAAGCGACGGCTTGTTGAAGTCGTGTTTGTAACCCAAAACAACCATAAACAACTTCAACTGAAGCTCTTACTGAGACCCTGCAGCGGGCCAGTTCCCAGTTAACCAGTTAACCAGTTAACCAATTAGACGTTTTTACACCAGTCACTCAACATCTACAGTAAACATTATATTAATTTATATTTACATCCAGATACAGCGGTCTGTCTAAAGGTCCGTGTATGAGTGCAGCTGGAGAAGACGTGTGTGTTGCCGCCACCACAGAGGCTCCACGTTTCCCTCACTGGCGTCTTTTCTTGGCGTCTTAGTCCCTCCCACCGCGAACACAGGAGAGACGCAAAGAAACCTCGCCCCTCGCCCCTCACCTGAGGAGCGAGGAGACATGAATTAAGAGACTTGAGACGTACCCAGTGTCTCCAGTAACATGTGAATCTAAACTCTTACCTGCTGAATGTTGATTATTATACGATCGCCCCCCCCCCCCCCATCCGCTGTCAGGTTTGTTTCTGTCACAACTGGAACGCAGGAAGTGGCGTTCGCCTCTTTCAGGCCCAGTCTGAGCGAATGCAGTGGTTGTAAATGAGACCCCAGATCTGTTATTGGAATCATGTGTAAAGGATATTGATTGATTAAAGGAAAGCAATTAATCCACAAATATCAGGATCAGCTTTCAGAAGTCCATAACCTGATCAATAAACCTGATCGATAAACCTGATCAATAAACCTGATCAATAAACCTGATCGATAAACCTGATCAATAAACCTGATCAATAAACCTGATCAATAAACCTGATCGAGCTGTGAGCTGATGCTTCTCTGCTTTCTCAAACTTCATTTTTCTTTTGCTCTTAATGCTCTCTGGACTGCAGGGAGGAGCAAGATGGGTACGTTTACACCTTCATCATCATCATCATCATCATCATCATCATCACCTCTCACACTTTAAAGGTGCATTAACTGGTCTCAGAACAAGCCGTTTATCAAGCCTATAGGTATAGGTATAGTTAGTATATATTCATAAATCGATGGACGTTAGCCGCTAAGCTAACTCGTCCCACTAGATCAGACTCTGTCCCATCAGATTAGCCCATTTCAAGAGATTATTAATTAGTCGGGCTGTCAGTCAATTAAAAAATTAACTAATTAATCACACAATTTGCTTTTTTTATTCTTAATATTGAAGCTTGTAATAATAAATATTAAAATGTAGAATCAACATAATGAAGTATATTTAAATTCAGATACTAACATCTGTTTAACTGTGAACTGCAGAATCCCAGTAAAACCATCAAGGCCATTAACATTAGATATTAATGCACTAATATAAATGATAATTAACAACAGTAAATGTGTTCCATGTTTAAACGAGGTTCAGATTGAACCAGAGTGATTCAGCCTCTTTCCCAACAAGCCAGCATGAACTGGTACCAGTGGATTCTTCCGTCGAGTGTCATGTGACACCAGTATGACTTTAAATTAATCACCTTCATTTGACAGCACTAATAATTAGTACTCGTTATCTGTTTTACGCTGTCAGACTGATGTTTGTATGTTATATCGTGTCTTAATTAGTCCATATTTGCATGAACATGTTTAAATACCAGCTGATGTCGTTTAATGAGCCCTGAATGATGTTTTATTCACATTAATATTCTTTTCTGTTTATTGATGTTCTGCAATAAAAGGTTCAACCTTATATTCTGTTTATACGGTGACTCTGTAGCATCTGTGCAGAGATATAAAAAACAACAAATAACTAAATAAAATAAACCCTGACCTCTGACCCCTCGTCCCGCAGCCGCCCCGTCAGGCAGCGGTCCGGACGAGCTGCTCTCCTCGTCCTCCATCTTTGACCACGTGGACCGTCTGTCCCGCGGTTCGTCCGACGGCACACGTCGCCAGGCCAACAAGGTGCAGCTGATCGCCATGCAGCCTCGACCGAGCCCGCCGCCGGCTCACGGCCCCAACCAGCCGAGCCCCACCCTCACCGAGAAGGTCAACACGGAGGTGAGACAAACACAAACAACCACAGACACGTTCTGAACGTGCATCAAACCCAGTGGTGGACAGTAACGAAGTACATTTACTCAACTACTGTATATAAGTTTAGAGGTACTTGTACTTTACTTGAGTATTTCCATGTGATGCTGCAGTAAAGGATCTGAGTACTTCTTCCTGATGACATCACAGACCTGTTCTAACCATGTATGACATCATCGTTCTCCTGCAGGTGGCGCTGCGACACAAGTCTGAGATCGAGCATCACAGGAACAAGCTGCGGCAGCGCGCTAAGAGGCGGGGCCAGTGTGAGTTTCCCTCCATGGACGACATCATGGACGCGTTCGGAGAAGGGCCGGTGCAGAGCGAGGTGGCCCAGCGTCTCTATAGCTCCGCCCACGACCACATGGACTGCATCCTGCAGGGCGAAACCCACTCACCCCCCACGCCCACCGACTCCAGGAGGAGGTCAGACTGCACCTCAGTGTCTTCATGTCTTTTATGATTCAGACTCCACGATGAGTCAGAGACCTGTTTATAAACCGGGACATCGTTTAACTTCTATCATTTGCAAGCACACAGACTGATCGTCTCTACTCGATCACACGGATGAGATTAACTGATCTGCAGTGTTTTATTGTCTGAGATCTGCAGAGCACCTGGGTGAGTGTTTGTGTGTGTGTTGTTCTTCCAGAGGGAGGCGCTCTCCTCGGGGTCGGCGGGCTCAGCCGGGACCTGGAAGTCTTCCTGATACAGACCGAGACCGGCTGCTCACTGACCAGAGCGCCACCTACAGGAAATACCCAGGACTCAACAATGTGGCCTACATGGTGACTAAACACTAAAAACTAAGTCAGGAACACCTTATTAAAGGACGAGTTCACAGTTTATCAAGTCCATCTTAAACCAACAGTCAGTGTGTTTCTTGCTGTAATCATTCCTCCTGTTCATACTGACCATTAGAAGATCCCTTCATAATGACCTTACAATGGAAGTGATGGAGGACAAAATCCACAGTCTGAAGCTAATATGAAGCTTCAGCGTCCAAATGAGTCAAATCAAGTAGATATCTTTCAACGTTACAGTCTTTTTAGTGCCAAAGTTCCTCTTTTTGTTACTATACTTCCACCTGCAGCTCAACAGGGAAACACTGTCCGAGGAAACACAAAGAGGGAATTTGATGCTAAAAAGACTGTAAATGTGTCAGATATCCACTTGATATGACTAACTCAGACTGATGAAGCTGAATAGAAGCTTCACACAGACTTTAAATGACTGTGTGGACACACTGTGGATTTTATCCTCCATCACTTCCATTAAAGCACATTTGAAGGATCTTTTAATATCCAGTATGAACAGGAGGAATGATTACAGACACCTGACTGCTGGTTTAACACACTGGGAACACTGGGAACACTGGGAACTGTCCTTTAATACTGAAGTTGAATCACACTGAATAGTATTTATTCTCTCTTTCATCTGTCCTACAGTCGGACCCTGACCTGCCCCCGGACCACGGCAGTCCCTCCCCCACTGACGAGGTGTTTGACTCCGCCCCAGCCCCCCCTCCCTACATGCCCCCCCAGCCCTCCATCGAAGAGGCGCGGCAGCAGATGCACTCCCTCCTGGACGACGCCTTCGCCCTGGTGTCGCCGTCCTCGCAGGGCAGCGCCGGGCTGAGCGGGGTAAGCCCCGCCCTGCCTAGCCCCTCCCCTCAGGCCCGCCCCCGGGGCCGGCAGTGGGGCTCTTACCCAGCAGCCCCCTCTCACAGCCCCTTCTCTGCAGTGAGTGTGTCGCCCTGCAGCTGAGGCCTTTTTCCTTCGGTCATCTCTCCATGTTCAGTTCTCATTTTCTTCTTCTCTTCTTCCTGCAGAGGTACGCAGAGCTGGGAATGTCCCCCACGTCGGTGCAGGGCCTGCTGCAGAGGTCAGTATGCTGACACCGGCTCCTTAGCTGTAGACTGACCCTAAACCCCAAATCCTGAACCAGGACTGATTCTCTGTGTGCTTTATCCAGGCAGGGCCTGAGCTCAGGGGGGTATGTTTCCACTGGAGACCAGCTGCAGGAGTCGGTTTACCCCAACAGGGGGCAGTACGAGGACCCCCCCTCCTCCTCCAGACCACGACCTGTCGGGGGCAGCACAGGTACAGTCAGGACCTTCTGAGCAAATCGCTCTTCTTGACATAAACCCACATGTATGCAGTATTGTGTTCGATACAGAGAAATGAAATGATGATGCACAGACTAGCTGGAAATCGTCAGTATGACATCATCGAACAAGGCGGAGTCAGCATTGCAACAGTACATTTCCAAACCAGCAGTCGGCGTCTTAACTCCAGTTTCTATCTGCATCATTTACAAGATTCATTTTTTATTGAAAGAATTCTCCAATTAGAGAGTTTATGGGTGTTAACTGCTCATCTAGGTACATAAAAATACCTTCAGTATGTGCTCTTTCACCAGCTGAACAAAGATAACGACTGGATAATGATTAGAACAATGGTGCGTCCCGGTAGATGGTAAAGAAACATGCTACATTACTGCAAAGTCTGTGGTTCGATTCCAGCAGTGGACCTCTGGTGCATGTTATGCTCCGTCTGTCCCTCCTAGTTTCCTGCCATCTCTTAACTATCATCTAATGAAGGCACAAGTATATATATATATATATATATATATATATATATATATATATACATATATAAAAGATTAGAACAAAAGAGAGCATTATTGAGAAAAGGCTCAGTGCATTATTTACTTACAGCTGAATGTCTCGGACGGATCTGTAAAGCACAAAGAGGCATTAAAGGTTGCAGCGATCAGCGTCTCTGGTGATGTTGGTGTAAATAATGAAAGTGTTAACGTTGTCAGTGAGGAATCTGATTTGAATGTAATTTGATTTAATGATGTATGATGTGTAACATTAGTCCTGAGCTGAACCTGCAGGCTGTTTCCTTATTGGTCCAGTTTTGTTCTATGTTGATGTACTTGACCTTCAGGTGCGCAGCTCCACCACCTGACCCAGGTGGGTTTGTCCAGCCAGATTGGTGCGTACCCCGGGGTGGGTCGCAGCATGTCGGGCCCTACCGGCTCCAGCTGGAACCAGCAGCACTCAGACCAGGATCTGTCCAGACCAGGAGCTAGCAGAGAGAGCGTGAGTCCACTCTGGTCCAAACTCTGGTTCTGGTTCTGTACTCTTCTGTAGACCTTAACAGTATATGAACAACCAGTTCTAAGCAGTCTTAACTAGTCCAGACCAGTCCAGACCCGTCCTGAATAAACCAGTCCATTCTAGACTAGTCCAGACCCGTCCTGAATAAACCAGTCCATTCTAGACTAGTCCAGACCAGTCTTGAGTGGTCTCTTCATACTCTTTAGTCTTACTGGAAATCGAAGGGTTGACTTGAGCTGGTTCAGCTCAGTTCAGATCTGTGTTGTCCCACAAGCAGCAAGGTAGTGTACGAACACAAACACAATCAAAGACTAATGAAGACAAAGTTCTGCTACCAGAACTTTTAATGTCTTGGTTTTAATTGACTGTAACGTAAGTTTTAACAGTCATGTAAAAGCAAAAACAAAATCTGCATTTTATCACCTTAAATCAGCCAAAGTCAGGGACCTTATGACAAAACAGGATTTGGAAAAATGGATTCATGCTTTTATCTCCAGCAAAACTGATTACTGTGATGGACTTCTGACAGGATTTCCTATAAAGACCATCAGGCACCTGAAACTCATTCAAAATTCAGCCGCAGGAATTGTGACTAAAACCAGAAGGACAGCCGACATCACCCCAGTTCTTAAATCTCTATACTGGTTGCCAGAGAGCCACAGAACTGATTTTAAAGTCTTATTACTTATTTATAAATCTCTACATGGAGTTGGCCCTGAATATATGACTGTGACTTGACTTGAATCTACCTCTGTGTGCTTTATGAAACTGCCTTGCCTTACTATGTGTACGATTCAGAAAAGAATAAAGTGTTGGTTAAAAGAAGAGAAAACAATAAAGAAACAAAGTGCTATATGAGGAACCACCAGGCGGTTTGTAATGTATTAGAATCAGACTTGCACATGGGATAAATGGAAGCTTGAACCTGTTGCACTTCAGTTTTGGAAACTGTATCTCTGACCCGAGGGGAGTCTGGTCTGGTCTGGATTTCATATGATGGATTCAGTGGTTTGTGTAGTTTCATGTTTTTCAGTCACACGTCCACCATTATACTTGTTGAACGCTGACAAAATAATCACTGATACATATTTCTGGCCTCACCCTCCTCACTCGCTCTCTCTTCCTCTTCTTCTTCTCTCTTCTCCCTACAGGTGCTGTCGTTTCCTGAGTTCTCCTCTTCCTCTGTTTTCCAGATGCCCAGCTCCTCGTTGCGGGACCCGTCGGCTCCACCGCTTCTCCTGACCTCACCGACTCCAGAGTATCCACCGGAGGATGCTTCACCCTCTGCTCACACCTCTGCCTCTCTTATCAAGGCTATCAGGGAGGAGTTGCGACGTCTGGCCCAGAAACAGGCAGCAGTGACCAGCTACCCCTAGACTGGTCTGCACCAGTTTGGATCAGGACTCAGTTGGTCTCAAACATTATCATTTTAAACGACTCAGAGCCCGTCAGGACTGGACTGGAACCCTAAATCTAACTGATCCACACTCTGGAGTCCTTTGAGATAATCTATGTCTGTGCCACTAAGCCCAAAAATAACTCTGGACCACAATTCATGTCCTAAAAAATGGACAAAGTCTCCTGACTGAAAGACCTCCGGTACTTTACAGGGTCCCGTCTGTCCGTCTGTCTGTCCGTCATCTTTCAGCTCAGTGTTTAATTGGATGGGAATTTGACTCTTCATGTTTCCATTGAAGTGCTTCCTGGAATAGATCATTCATCGATCATCCTTACTGACCTTCTGGAGTGAATCGTCCCTCCTGACCTTCTAGAATGAATCGTCCCTCCTGACCCTCTGGAGTGAATTGTCCCTCCTGACCTTCTAGAGTGAATCGTCCCTCCTGACTTTCTAGAGTGAATCGTCCCTCCTGACCTTCTAGAGTGAATCGTCCCTCCTGACCTTCTAGAGTGAATCGTCCCTCCTGACCTTCTGGAGTGAATCGTCCCCCCGACCTTCTAGAGTGAATCGTCCCTCCTGACCTTCTAGAGTGAATCGTCCCCCCTGACCCTCTGGAGTGAATCGTCCCCCCTGACCTTCTGGAGTGAATCGTCCCTCCTGACTTTCTAGAGTGAATCGTCCCTCCTGACCTTCTAGAATGAATCGTCCCTCCTGACCTTCTAGAGTGAACCGTCCCTCCTGACCTTCTGGAGTGAACCGTCCCCCCTGACCTTCTAGAATGAATCGTCCCCCCTGACCTTCTGGAGTGAATCGTCCCTCCTGACCTTCTAGAGTGAACCGTCCTCCTGACCTTCTAGAATGAATCGTCCCTCCTGACCTTCTAGAATTAATCGTCCCTCCTGACCTTCTCGAGTGAACCGTCCCTCCTGACTTTCTAGAGTGAATCGTCCCTCCTGACTTTCTAGAGTGAATCGTCCCTCCTGACCTTCTGGAGTGAACCGTCCCTCCTGACCCTCTGGAGTGAATCGTCCCTCCTGACCTTCTAGAATGAATCGTCCCCCCTGACCTTCTAGAGTGAATCGTCCCTCCTGACCTTCTGGAGTGAACAGTCCCTCCTGACTTTCTAGAGTGAATCGTCCCTCCTGACTTTCTAGAGTGAATCGTCCCTCTTGACCTTCTGGAGTGAATCGTCCCTCCTGACCTTCTGGAGTGAATCGTCCCTCCTGACCTTCTAGAGTGAATCGTCCCTCCTGACCTTCTAGAGTGAATCGTCCCCCCTGACCCTCTGAAGTGAATCGTCCCTCCTGACCTTCTAGAGTGAATCGTCCCTCCTGACCTTCTAGAGTGAATCGTCCCCCCTGACCCTCTGGAGTGAATCGTCCCCCCTGACCCTCTGGAGTGAATCGTCCCTCCTGACCTTCTGGAGTGAACCGTCCTCCTGACCTTCTAGAGTGAATCGTCCCTCCTGACCTTCTGGAGTGAATCGTCCCTCCTGACCTTCTAGAATGAATCGTCCCCCCTGACCTTCTAGAGTGAACCGTCCCTCCTGACTTTCTAGAGTGAATCGTCCCTCCTGACCTTCTGGAGTGAACCGTCCCTCCTGACTTTCTAGAGTGAATCGTCCCTCCTGACCTTCTAGAGTGAATCGTCCCTCCTGACCTTCTGGAGTGAATCGTCCCTCTTGACCTTCTGGAGTGAATCGTCCCTCCTGACCTTCTGGAGTGAATCGTCCCTCCTGACCTTCTAGAGTGAATCGTCCCTCCTGACCTTCTAGAGTGAATCGTCCCCCCTGACCCTCTGGAGTGAATCGTCCCCCCTGACCTTCTGGAGTGAATCGTCCCTCCTGACTTTCTAGAGTGAATCGTCCCTCTTGACCTTCTGGAGTGAATCGTCCCTCCTGACCTTCTGGAGTGAATCGTCCCTCCTGACCTTCTAGAGTGAATCGTCCCTCCTGACCTTCTAGAGTGAATCGTCCCCCCTGACCCTCTAGAGTGAATCGTCCCTCCTGACCTTCTAGAGTGAATCGTCCCCCCTGACCCTCTGGAGTGAATCGTCCCCCCTGACCCTCTGGAGTGAATCGTCCCTCCTGACCTTCTAGAGTGAATCGTCCCTCCTGACTTTCTAGAGTGAATCGTCCCTCTTGACCTTCTGGAGTGAATCGTCCCTCCTGACCTTCTGGAGTGAATCGTCCCTCCTGACCTTCTAGAGTGAATCGTCCCTCCTGACTTTCTAGAGTGAATCGTCCCCCCTGACCCTCTGGAGTGAATCGTCCCTCCTGACCTTCTAGAGTGAATCGTCCCCCCTGACCCTCTTGAGTGAATCGTCCCCCCTGACCCTCTGGAGTGAATCGTCCCTCCTGACCTTCTAGAGTGAATCGTCCCCCCTGACCCTCTGGAGTGAATCGTCCCCCCTGACCTTCTAGAGTGAATCGTCCCTCCTGACCTTCTAGAATGAATCGTCCCCCCTGACCTTCTAGAGTGAACCGTCCCTCCTGACCTTCTGGAGTGAACCGTCCTCCTGACCTTCTCGAATGAATCGTCCCCCCTGACCTTCTAGAGTGAACCGTCCCTCCTGACCTTCTGGAGTGAACCGTCCTCCTGACCTTCTAGAATGAATCGTCCCCCCTGACCTTCTAGAGTGAACCGTCCCTCCTGACCTTCTGGAGTGAACCGTCCTCCTGACCTTCTCGAATGAATCGTCCCTCCTGACCTTCTAGAGTGAATCGTCCCCCCTGACCTTCTAGAATGAATCGTCCCCCCTGACCTTCTAGAGTGAATCGTCCCTCCTGACCTTCTAGAATGAATCGTCCCCCCTGACCTTCTAGAGTGAATCGTCCCTCCTGACCTTCTAGAGTGAATCGTCCCCCCTGACCTTCTAGAATGAATCGTCCCTCCTGACCTTCGGAGTGAATCGTCCCTCCTGACCTTCTAGAGTGAATCGTCCCTCCTGACTTTCTAGAGTGAATCGTCCCTCCTGACCTTCTAGAGTGAATCGTCCCTCCTGACTTTCTAGAGTGAATCGTCCCTCCTGACCTTCTAGAGTGAATCGTCCCTCCTGACCTTCTAGAGTGAACCGTCCCTCCTGACTTTCTAGAGTGAACCGTCCCTCCTGACTTTCTAGAGTGAATCGTCCCTCCTGACCTTCTGGAGTGAACCATCTTCCTGACCTTCTAGAATGAATCGTCCCTCCTGACCCTCTGGAGTGAATCGTCCCTCCTGACCTTCTAGAATGAATCGTCCCTCCTGACCTTCTAGAGTGAACCGTCCCTCCTGACCTTCTAGAATGAATCGTCCCTCCTGACCTTCTGGAGTGAATCGTCCCTCCTGACTTTCTGGAGTGAATCATCCTCCTGACCTTCTGGAGTGAATCGTCCCTCCTGACCTTCTGGAGTGAATCGTCCCTCCTGACCTTCTAGAGTGAATCGTCCCTCCTGACCTTTTGGAGTGAATCGTCCCTCCTGACCTTCTGGAGTGAATCGTCCCTCCTGACCTTCTGGAGTGAATTCTCTCCTGACTGTCTGGAGTGAATCGTCCCTCCTGACCCTCTGGAGTGAATCGTCCCTCCTGACCTTTTGGAGTGAATCGTCCCTCCTGACCTTCTGGAGTGAATCGTCCCTCCTGACCTTCTGGAGTGAATCGTCCCCCCTGACCTTCTAGAATGAATCGTCCCCCCTGACCTTCTGGAGTGAATCGTCCCCCCGACCTTTTGTGGTGCTAACCGTTAGCCTCATACAGTCTCTTCTCATTGCCTTCCACACTCTCATCAGCCTCGGGGATCAGGTCTCCGTTCATAAACCATATCAGTGAGGCCTTTGCACTGTCGACAGCTGGAGGTGGCATACAGTTCCTACATCATGGGAACACAAAACAGGAAAAATGATATAGATATATATAGCTAAGAATAAATATGAATATATGTAAAGAGATAGAATCCCAATGAGCACAATATTAATGTAAGAGTTATTATTGGAGTATTGAGATGTTACTTTTTTTATTGCTTATATATAAAAGTATACTTAAAATCCTTTATTTTGATCAAAAAATGACCAAACTACTGTTCTATGGTTGTACCCCTCTTGTGTTTGAGCTCGCTGTAGATTTTGAGCCGGCGTTTGCTTATCTGTGGAGACGTTGCTTAGCATAGCTGCTCGCTCATGTGTTCATGTATCGGTGGCAATGAAAAAGAAATTAACGCTAACACATCGCTTTAATATCGAGTTATTTGCTCCGTGGAGCAGGTTCATCGCTGCTTTGTTGCATCCATCAGTTTGTGGGGAGAATGCTAAAGGTGAGTCTATCAGGTGACGGGTGGGTACAGTGTTTATTTGTGAGGGAGGGAGAGTCGGGGCACCAGTCATTAATCACAACCTGAACAGATACCATGAGCTGAACATCATCAGCGTACTAGTGACAGGGTACCTTTAAAACTACTGTGTATGTGTCCAAGGGGCAAACAAAATAGGACCCAGGACAGAACCTTGGGGCTCACCAGGAGAATCAGACAGCCACAAGCCTGCTTCTCTAACCTTTACAACCACTGTCCGAGTGATGAATGTTGAATGTTTGCCTTAAAAAAAGAAATCCAGTTTAGGAAGATGCGGGATGTTTCCCAGTCAAATGTACAAAGCTCTGGTCAAGTCTGTGAAGGGACTTAAGATATCAACCTTTCCCATGGAGCTGAACTCAAGTTCCTCACCCTGTAATTACCCTGTAAGGCCAGGGTTGTTTGTTAATGGTTGTTATGGTTTTGACATTGGAAATTTGAATGGATAAGTTTGTCTTAGTTTGATGAAAACAAACTTTTACCTGTCTAGTTCTGCAGATGAAAACAAACTAATCAAAATTTTTAGGCCTATGTATAATTTGTATGTGTGCAACATCAGAGCTCACTACATCAATAATTATGATTATTATGATTACTATTACAGCAGTAGTAGTGTTCTGTTCTTTTATTATACTGTGAACTAAGTGGAAGCCCCTCGTACATTTGATAAATTGTAGAATGGTTGTATAGATGGTGACTGGTTCCCCTCTCTGCTGGTCGGCTCTTTTCTCTGTAGTGTTGTGATGAACTTGTAAAACCTGGTTCGGTGGATGTATGAGAGGGTTTGTTCGTTTCTGCTCTCTGCTCTTCTTCAGCATGTTTGACTAAGTTTGAGGCTTTAGCTACTCGTGATGTTCCAGTTAATGTTTAGCATGCTGCTAAAAGATGTTAAAAACAAAAATTAAAAAAGTGAAGAGTTGTTCCCACATCAAATTAAGAGTGAGCAAAGAGTGATTAATGTCACAGTGCCATAAAACCATTGTTCATCCAAACACAGTAGAAAAAAAATACTTCATATAAAACATGTTTTCTTTGTTTTTCTTTTCCAAAAAATATTTTTGGATCTAAATGAAGATGGTTACAGTAAACAATGTATAAATGAAAGTGGATATGGTGTTGAATAGAAAACATAATATAGAAAATATTTTATCTGTGATTGCTCTGCTGAACGGACTCAAAGATCTGCCCGGCAACAGTGCCAACACATCCTTCGTGGACCAGAAACCAAATGCAGAACTCTTCACCGGCTGGAGACTTTCTGATTGGACCTAGCACCTGTCAGTCAAGCCATAGGACTTGGCAACGCCTACAGGATCACATGGTGCTAATTCAACGCCTGAAGGGGTGTCGTAAAACTTCAGATCACACACAAGAAAAGAAAACCCTGCAGCTGTCGTGATCAAAGAGAGAAGTTTGTCTTCTCACATCAAACTCTGGATTTAAGCTGCTGCTCTGCAGGTTTCACAAACTTCTCCTGAATGTTTCCTTCAATGTTTTCTAGAGTTTGAGTTCTGTGTTTTCTAGATCTGTGATCCTCAGTGAGAATCCAGCAGACGACCAGTCGCACTATGGATGCTTTATTCATGACAGACTGGAAGCACCGTCAGACCCAAACCCACTAACATGTTCAGAGCCCTGAAGTGAGACATTAACTTGTGTGCACAAGTTATGAATCTGATTAACTTGTGCAAACAACATACTAACTTCCGTGCACATTATACTAACTCAGAAACAAAATATACTAAATATTAACATTTACCAACAACATCATGAATTGTGGGTACAAGATACTAAACAAAATATTAACATTTGCAACAAGACAATAACTTGTAATAACATTTTGCTGTGTATTGATAACTGTGTGAACAAGATAACTTTCGAAAACAAGATATTGATCTGAGCACACAATTATTGATGATGAATTTGTTCAAACAAGACACAAGATAATAACTTGTGCACACAAGTTATTATCTTTGCTCGTAAGATAAAAACCATCTTTCAGGGTTTCTGTGAACATGTGATCTCGATCAGCTGACTAGTGTTTGGTATTTAACTGCCATCTTATCTGGACGACTTCAAACTGCTCAAACGTTAATCAGAATGTTTTCAGATCTTTACTGACCAGATCATTGCAGTCAGTACTTTGTCATGAATGAACTTCCATACAGCTGCATATCTGAGTCCAACTACATTCCTGTTGTTTCCATCTCGACTCTTCTCCGACACGCAGCTTCACTGAGTTCAGACCGGACCAGGTGTGATCCAGGTGTGATCCAGGTGTGATCCAGGTGTGATCCAGATGTGATCCAGGTGTGATCCAGGTGTGATCCAGGTGTGATCCAGGTGTGATCCAGGTAACTCAGTGGAGCTGCTTCAGGAAACAGAGCCTGAAGGAAAAGTTAGTTTAACGTTAAATCAGTGCACCTGGGATCACTGCCAGCGGGTTTACCTGTTCAACAGCAGCCGCCCAGGTGAGCTGTCAGCTGATTTGACAGCGTCACATGACAGGACCTGTTCTACCCAAACTCTGTGTGAGCTGCATCCTGTGGTGTTTCAAGTCTTAAAGATTGTGTTAACAAACATTAAAGTGTT
Organism: Thunnus maccoyii; assembly: GCF_910596095.1. Taxonomy (NCBI): domain Eukaryota; kingdom Metazoa; phylum Chordata; class Actinopteri; order Scombriformes; family Scombridae; genus Thunnus; species Thunnus maccoyii. The sequence goes on from NC_056555.1 coordinate 26,282,167, forward strand.
CAGATTCAGACTGGATGGTTTTTTTAACACACAAGATGTTTGTTTTGTTAATAAAACTACTTCAGTTTAATCCTCCAGCTGTGGAACAATGAGAGCAAACATCACACAAAACAAACAAACAAACAAACAAGTCGCTCAGCAGAGCAGCTTTCACACGACAACAGTACTGAAGACAGGATAACGGTAATATTTCAAGAAAAATAAAAATTATTGAAATTATTGTTAAAAGAAATGTTTAAAACTTAAAAAAATAAACTATCGTAAAAGAGGGAAGTTGTAACATAACAACAGCCGAAGTTACAGGAAAAACTTTATCAGAGATTTTCTTTTGTAAAATTACATTTTGACAATTTTCTTTTATTTTTAAACATTTTTTAACTTTATTCTTGAAGTCTCCATTTTTTGTGAAAAAAAAAATTAGACTTTTTTCAATCATTGATTTAAACAGTAAAAATATCTTTAATAACTTTTTATTGTTCATCTGTAAAGATTTGGATTTTAATTTTGATTGAAAAAGTAAAAAATAAGAATTTTATTTAAATATTTTTGACTTTAATAATAATAATTTCTAATCATCGTGAGTATTTTTTTGTTGTTGTTTTCTTCGGCACTAATAGGCTTCCGTACTCACCTGTATGGGGTGAACTGAACCCCTCCCACTGGTTACCTGGTGACGATGACGATGGTACTTCCTGATACACCTGGTCAGGTAAACAACAGATTGAAACATCTCCTGCAGCATGAGAGGAGAGAAAACTGAGAGCTCCGGATTTCAGAACAAACATCTGTGTAAGTGGAGCCATTTATTCGCTTGTAAACTAACGTGAACGCAGCCGAACATTGTTCGTCGTCCTTCTACAAGAAAAGTTCAGCGTTAGTAGAATTAAACTGACATGTTTCCGTTAAAAACCGGAAGGTTTGAAGTTTCCTGTCTGATGGAGGCGGTGAGGATGTAAAGATCATAAACGATCTCATGAAATGATTCATAGAAACAACTGAACGCTTCTCAGCTGCTCAGTGTTCGTTGACTCTGGTCTAAACGGACTCAGTGTATTTACAGTCCGTATAAAACTATAATAAATATGTGTTTACAGAGAAATGTCTAATTAACCAGCAGACAAAATCTGAATGATTCAAAAAAGTAAAAAGTATAAAATTAGATTTCAGAATGGAGTAAAAATAATCAGTTTTCTCTGAAACGGTCCAGCTGAACAGCCTACATGTATAAATATAGAAATACAGTTTAAAACAGTTTAAAACAGTTTAAAACAGGCTGTGATTTTAGGATTCACTCTTTAATTCTTCACATATTTTACAGGTCATGAGGACTGTTTCAGTTCAGTGATCCATCATCAATCAGCGTTAAACTGTCGTTTTTCTCGTTTCTTCTCTGCTGAAGAGAACTTGGTCTTCATCGTGGTCTTCATCCTCGGAGCAGAGCTTCTCTTCCCGCGCTAATGTATGTTAATGGGTGGACAAAATATTAGAAACACCTCTCAATATACGAGCTGACTGATAAACATAAAGCAGAATTATGATTATTATATTTCTGACAACAGTAATGAACGTTAGTAAACTCTGTTCAGCTGTTCCTTCTAAAGTGAGTGTTTATATTATAAACTGCAGTCAGCCAGTGGAGTCATGTGATCTCTGGTGACTCACTGGTCCCAGTGTGTGTCTGCAGTCACACTCACAGCTGGGTGAAGCTTCGTCATTAAGGTGTAGAGTAGAAGTACAGCAGCAGCTTTGGGACAAACTTCACTCTCTTGGTGGAAACAGGAAATGTCGTAACTTTTCATCACCGTGTTTTCTAATCAGCATCTGTTGGGATCTTTGACTGTATATGAATATAACAGAGATATGAAGGATACACAGAGATGGTCAAACTTTTTAAAAATGTATTAATGTTCCATGGAAATAAATTAAACTTCCTGTTCAAACCAGTTTTGTTTAAATAAAAAATGACACTAATTTCAAACATATAGGTGGACTTCATCATATATAATACTACATGTACATATATTATAATACCAGAATTACTCCCAAGCCTCTTTGGTTGCATTTCTTCTCTTTATGCTTTCTTATGTTTATAAGCTGCTTGTTTTTAGCAACAGTCCCTGTAAATATACAACACAATCAAATAAATCTATCGTTTTCTAGACTAGCGAACGGTTTATTTTATCCTAAATACAATGTAACCTTTACATTTTTAACATCTGCGTGGCAATATTAAATGTCTATGTTAGTTTGAGCAGTTTACGCAGTACTCAGTACCGTAAACATGACGAACACAAGAGGTGTTGCACATGCTCAGTACGTCCACACCGATGCAGGCTCGCTGCTGGAGGGTTTTATAACCCGCTTCCACTCCCCGCTAGTCGGTTTGGGATGGAACTTAATATGGCGGACGCTCCACATGAACACGCAGACGGAGAGGAAGTAGGAAGGGAGAGGGTTTAGGGGCTAGTTTGGATAAAGGAACAGCAGCCAAACCGTGTAATTACAACGTCACATGATGCTATTGGGCCCAAAAAGACTTTTCCCACAGACTTATTGTGACAGAGACGTCTGTAAATTATGTGTCACAAGCCGTTAAATGACTGGTTTTACTGTCAGAATTTGATCCATTCGGTCTGATCATCAGAAGTCTAGAAGAGCCACATGATTGAATCATTTTATCCCCGTTACAGTTAGCTAAACCAGAAGCTGCCGTCTCGGCCGGTGGAAGTCTCTAGTGAGCATGCTCAGTATGTTTTCATCCAAGTAATTTCTTTACAGCGGGAAGTTTTTGGCTTTTTTGGTTTCCTGAGCAACTGTCAGAGGAATGAACAGAGCCTCATCTCCGCCGCTGTATCCAGGTCTCTGTAGACATCCATGGAAGCTCCTGGTCTGAAGAGGGAAGCCAATCAGGAAGTGCCTTAAACCTGCATTCTCTCTAATGGCCAGCAGGGGGCGACTCCACCAACCCTAAACCAAGAAGAAGTTCGTTTGTATAGAAGTCTATGAGAAAATGACCCTACCGCTCATTGATTTATTACCTCAGTAAACAGTTTCCGAACGAGTTTATGGTCTCGATCACTCGTCTCAAGTCTTCTTCAACACAGCGTGATGTTCATTTTATAAATTATGGTCCCATTTAGAGTAAAATAGACGATAAAGCAGCGTATGCTTTAGGACGTGGCATTACCACGGCGATGGTCACGTCTTATCACTTCTGGCCCCAAAAAACCAAGATGGCGGCAGTCAAACTGCCAAACTCAAGGTTTCAAGACAGGAGTCGATGAACCACGACATCACAGCTACGTTCACTATTTCATACAGTCTACGACTTTACTTCTATTATTATATGTTATAACACCGTAATAAGACTCACTCTCTCTCCAACATGCCACAATGATTATTTTCATCATCAGTTAATGTATCAATTAATCAATTAATTTATTGATTAATGGTTTGGTTTATAAAATGACGGGAAATAAAGAAAAATGTGTTCAAGGTGACGACTTTAAATATCTTATTTTGTCAGAAAATGTTCAGCTTTTAAAGATAATGTTGCTGTTGATTTACTAAAGAAGTAATCAATGATTGGCCTGATCGATGGACAGGATGGGTGACTGTATGAAGACGGAGCTGGTGAGCGCCATCCATCTGCAGGAGGTGGAACTGCAGGACAGACCTGCAGACGCTCAGCAGGACGCCAAGAACAACAACAAAGATGGTGAGTCTCAAATCAATAATCAATAATAAAAGAAAAAAACTAAAAGACAATAGAAAAATATAAAATCTGTTTTCTATTCTAAGTAGAAACATGTTGGTCACTCAGAGCTGGTTCCTGAAACTAGAGCTGCAACGATTGTTCAATTAATCAATTAGTCGATTAAAAGAAAATCTGTAATCATTTTGATTGATTAATTGTTTAACTATTTTTTTTAAACAAAAAACATAAAATGTTTCATAATTCAGGTTCTTAAATGCGAGAATTTAACGTTTAATTTAATTTAAAGTTATCAATACTCCATTTCATGATAAATATAATAACACATCAGATATCTCCTGATGTCATGTGACTGTTTATTGATCAGATCAGACGTTCACTGTGGAGGAAGCTGTGGAGACGATCGGCTTCGGACGATTTCACATCCTGTTGTTTGTCATCATGGGGAGCTCAAACGTAACACACACACACACACACACACACACACACTGCTTTCTACACAATCAATACAGGAAACTGATCACTTGTTTCTCTCCAGATGTGAATGTTTCATGTGAACTTACATCATCTGTAGTGTTGAACTCAGCTCTAGCTCCGCCCCAAGCCTGTCACCTGACCGTGACCTCACATAACCCCACCAACAGTGACGGGTTGGTATAGACATGATGACAGGACAGTTCCCAGTGTTCCCAGTGTTCCCAGTGTCTATAACCAGCAGTCAGGTGTCTGTAATGATTCCTCCTGTTCATACTGGATATTAAAGATCCTTCAAATGTGTTTTCAATGGAAGTGATGGAGGATAAAATCCACAGTGTGTCCACACAGTCATTTAAAGTCTGTGTGAAGCTTCTATTCAGCTTCAGCAGTCTGAGTTAGTCATATCAAGTGGATATCTGACACATTTACAGTCTTTTTAGCATCAAATTCCCTCTTTGTGTTTCCTCGGACAGTGTTTCCCTGTTGAGCTGCAGGTGGAAGTATAGTAACAAAAAGAGGAACTTTGGCACTAAAAAGACTGTAACATTGAAAGATATCTACTTGATTTGACTCATTTGGACGCTGAAGCTTCATATTAGCTTCAGACTGTGGATTTTGTCCTCCATCACTTCCATTGTAAGGTCATTATGAAGGGATCTTCTAATGGTCAGTATGAACAGGAGGAATGATTACAGCAAGAAACACAGCTTTAATGTTCATTTGATGACTGACTGTTGGTTTAAGATGGACGTGAAAAACGTGAACTCGTCTTTTAAAGTTATAATCCTTCAGATTTCAGTCCTGATTGATTCAGCAACACCTGTGGTTACCATGGTAACAGCAGGTAGTTTGATACGACTGCAAACACTTTGACAGAAAAACAACAGATGAGCAAACAAACTGAAAAGTACTGCAGGAGAAGTTACATCCTCGCTGAAAAACATCTTTTATATTTCACTTATGATAACAATAAAATGTATTTCATTATTACAAAGTCGTTTCCTCATTATAAAGATTAAACTAGAGATGCAGAGTGATGACATCATTCAGAGTCTCATGCTGATAACAAACACGTCCAGATAACTTAGAGCAAAATGTCACAACTTGATCGATTCATTCAAACGAGCCGCAACGCTGCAGTTTTATGGGCTACAGATACAGTCGGACAGTAAAGCAGCTTCCTGGTTACAGTCGGACATTAAAACAGCTTTCTGGTTACAGTCGGACATTAAAACAGTTTTCTGGTTACAGTCGGACATTAAAACAGCTTTCTGGTTACAGTCGGACATTAAAACAGTTTTCTGGTTACAGTCGGACATTAAAACAGTTTTCTGGTTACAGTCGGACATTAAAACAGTTTTCTGGTTACAGTCGGACACTAAAACAGTTTTCTGGTTACAGTCGGACATTAAAACAGTTTTCTGGTTACAGTCGGACATTAAAACAGCTTCCTGGTTACAGTCGGACATTAAAACAGTTTTCTGGTTACAGTCGGACATTAAAACAGTTTTCTGGTTACAGTCGGACATTAAAACAGCTTTCTGGTTACAGTCGGACACTAAAACAGCTCTCTGGTCACAGTCGGACACTAAAACAGCTTTCTGGTTACAGTCGGACACTAAAACAGCTTTCTGGTTACAGTCGGACACTAAAACAGCTCTCTGGTCACAGTCGGACATTAAAACAGTTTTCTGGTCACAGTCGGACATTAAAACAGCTCTCTGGTCACAGTCGGACATTAAAACAGTTTTCTGGTTACAGTCGGACACTAAAACAGCCCTCTGGTTACAGTCGGACACTAAAACAGCTCTCTGGTCACAGTCGGACATTAAAACAGTTTTCTGGTCACAGTCGGACATTAAAACAGCTCTCTGGTCACAGTCGGACATTAAAACAGCTTTCTGGTTACAGTCGGACACTAAAACAGCCCTCTGGTTACAGTCGGACACTAAAACAGCTCTCTGGTCACAGTCGGACATTAAAACAGTTTTCTGGTTACAGTCGGACACTAAAACAGCCCTCTGGTTACAGTCGGACACTAAAACAGCTCTCTGGTCACAGTCGGACATTAAAACAGTTTTCTGGTCACAGTCGGACATTAAAACAGTTTTCTGGTTACAGTCGGACACTAAAACAGCCCTCTGGTTACAGTCGGACACTAAAACAGCTCTCTGGTTACAGTCGGACATTAAAACAGTTTTCTGGTTACAGTCGGACACTAAAACAGCCCTCTGGTTACAGTCGGACACTAAAACAGCTCTCTGGTTACAGTCGGACACTAAAACAGCCCTCTGGTCACAGTCGGACATTAAAACAGTTTTCTGGTTACAGTCGGACACTAAAACAGCCCTCTGGTTACAGTCGGACACTAAAACAGCTCTCTGGTCACAGTCGGACATTAAAACAGTTTTCTGGTCACAGTCGGACATTAAAACAGTTTTCTGGTTACAGTCGGACATTAAAACAGCTTTCTGGTTACAGTCGGACATTAAAACAGTTTTCTGGTTACAGTCGGACATTAAAACAGTTTTCTGGTTACAGTCGGACATTAAAACAGTTTTCTGGTTACAGTCGGACACTAAAACAGTTTTCTGGTTACAGTCGGACATTAAAACAGTTTTCTGGTTACAGTCGGACATTAAAACAGCTTCCTGGTTACAGTCGGACATTAAAACAGTTTTCTGGTTACAGTCGGACATTAAAACAGTTTTCTGGTTACAGTCGGACATTAAAACAGCTTTCTGGTTACAGTCGGACATTAAAACAGCTTTCTGGTTACAGTCGGACACTAAAACAGCTCTCTGGTCACAGTCGGACACTAAAACAGCTTTCTGGTTACAGTCGGACACTAAAACAGCTTTCTGGTTACAGTCGGACACTAAAACAGCTTTCTGGTTACAGTCGGACACTAAAACAGCTTTCTGGTTACAGTCGGACACTAAAACAGCTCTCTGGTCACAGTCGGACATTAAAACAGTTTTCTGGTCACAGTCGGACATTAAAACAGCTCTCTGGTCACAGTCGGACATTAAAACAGTTTTCTGGTTACAGTCGGACACTAAAACAGCCCTCTGGTTACAGTCGGACACTAAAACAGCTCTCTGGTCACAGTCGGACATTAAAACAGTTTTCTGGTCACAGTCGGACATTAAAACAGCTTTCTGGTTACAGTCGGACACTAAAACAGCCCTCTGGTTACAGTCGGACACTAAAACAGCTCTCTGGTTACAGTCGGACACTAAAACAGCTCTCTGGTTACAGTCGGACATTAAAACAGTTTTCTGGTTACAGTCGGACACTAAAACAGCCCTCTGGTTACAGTCGGACACTAAAACAGCTCTCTGGTTACAGTCGGACACTAAAACAGCCCTCTGGTTACAGTCGGACACTAAAACAGCTCTCTGGTTACAGTCGGACATTAAAACAGTTTTCTGGTTACAGTCGGACACTAAAACAGCCCTCTGGTTACAGTCGGACACTAAAACAGCTCTCTGGTTACAGTCGGACACTAAAACAGCTCTCTGGTCACAGTCGGACATTAAAACAGTTTTCTGGTCACAGTCGGACACTAAAACAGCTCTCTGGTCACAGTCGGACATTAAAACAGTTTTCTGGTCACAGTCGGACATTAAAACAGCTTTCTGGTTACAGTCGGACATTAAAACAGCTCTCTGGTCACAGTCGGACATTAAAACAGCTCTCTGGTTACAGTCGGACATTAAAACAGCTCTCTGGTCACAGTCGGACATTAAAACAGCTTTCTGGTCACAGTCGGACATTAAAACAGTTTTCTGGTCACAGTCGGACATTAAAACAGCTTTCTGGTCACAGTCGGACACTAAAACAGCTTTCTGGTTACAGTCGGACATTAAAACAGCTTTCTGGTTACAGTCGGACATTAAAACAGCTTTCTGGTTACAGTCGGACATTAAAACAGCTTTCTGGTTACAGTCGGACATTAAAACAGCTTTCTGGTCACAGTCGGACACTAAAACAGCTTTCTGGTTACAGTCGGACATTAAAACAGCTTTCTGGTCACAGTCGGACATTAAAACAGCTTCCTGGTTACAGTCGGACATTAAAACAGCTTTCTGGTTACAGTCGGACATTAAAACAGCTTTCTGGTAACAGTCGGACATTAAAACAGTTTTCTGGTTACAGTCGGACATTAAAACAGCTTTCTGGTCACAGTCGGACATTAAAACAGCTTTCTGGTCACAGTCGGACATTAAAACAGTTTTCTGGTCACAGTCGGACATTAAAACAGTTTTCTGGTTACAGTCGGACATTAAAACAGTTTTCTGGTTACAGTCGGACATTAAAACAGCTTTCTGGTCACAGTCGGACATTAAAACAGCTTTCTGGTTACAGTCGGACACTAAAACAGCTTTCTGGTCACAGTCGGACATTAAAACAGCTTTCTGGTCACAGTCGGACATTAAAACAGTTTTCTGGTTACAGTCGGACATTAAAACAGCTTTCTGGTTACAGTCGGACATTAAAACAGTTTTCTGGTCACAGTCGGACATTAAAACAGTTTTCTGGTTACAGTCGGACATTAAAACAGCTTTCTGGTTACAGTCGGACATTAAAACAGTTTTCTGGTTACAGTCGGACATTAAAACAGCTTTCTGGTTACAGTCGGACATTAAAACAGCCCTCTGGTTACAGTCGGACATTAAAACAGCTTTCTGGTTACAGTCGGACACTAAAACAGCCCTCTGGTCACAGTCGGACATTAAAACAGTTTTCTGGTCACAGTCGGACATTAAAACAGTTTTCTGGTTACAGTCGGACATTAAAACAGTTTTCTGGTTACAGTCGGACATTAAAACAGTTTTCTGGTTACAGTCGGACATTAAAACAGTTTTCTGGTTACAGTCGGACACTAAAACAGTTTTCTGGTCACAGTCGGACACTAAAACAGCTTTCTGGTTACAGTCGGACATTAAAACAGTTTTCTGGTTACAGTCGGACATTAAAACAGCCCTCTGGTCACAGTCGGACACTAAAACAGCTTTCTGGTTACAGTCGGACACTAAAACAGTTTTCTGGTTACAGTCGGACACTAAAACAGCTTTCTGGTTACAGTCGGACATTAAAACAGTTTTCTGGTTACAGTCGGACATTAAAACAGCTTTCTGGTCACAGTCGGACATTAAAACAGTTTTCTGGTTACAGTCGGACATTAAAACAGCTTTCTGGTCACAGTCGGACATTAAAACAGCTTTCTGGTCACAGTCGGACATTAAAACAGTTTTCCGGTTACAGTCGGACATTAAAACAGCTTTCTGGTTACAGTCGGACATTAAAACAGCTTTCTGGTTACAGTCAGACATTAAAACAGCCCTCTGGTTACAGTCGGACATTAAAACAGTTTTCTGGTCACAGTCGGACACTAAAACAGCTTTCTGGTTACAGTCGGACATTAAAACAGTTTTCTGGTCACAGTCGGACACTAAAACAGCTTTCTGGTTACAGTCGGACATTAAAACAGTTTTCTGGTCACAGTCGGACACTAAAACAGTTTTCTGGTTACAGTCGGACCTCTGGTTCCTCTGGTTAACGAGTTGCTTCTCTCGTTGTACATCATGTATCAGATCGTGGAGGCCATGGAGATCATGCTGTTAGCTGTAGTTTCTCCTGAGATTCGATGTGAGTGGCGTCTGGACGACTGGCAGGTGGCACTCGTCTCCACGGTAACTAATGACTTCATCTGCTGGCTGTTATCCATTGTTTTCAGTATTGATTCATTTGATTTTCTGGATTAACTGATGATCATTTTGCCAATAAAACAAAAATATTCACTTTACTGTTGAAGACAAACAAAAGCTGGAAAACAGCAAATACTAGTTTTGTTGTTGTGTACTGTGTGTACTCTAGTTGTGTACTCTAGTTGTGTACTGTGTGTACTCTAGTTGTGTACTGTGTGTACTCTAGTTGTGTACTGTGTGTACTCTAGTCGTGTACTGTGTGTACTCTAGTTGTGTACTCTAGTTGTGTACTGTGTGTACTCTAGTCGTGTACTGTGTGTACTCTAGTTGTGTACTCTAGTCGTGTACTGTGTGTACTCTAGTCGTGTACTGTGTGTACTCTAGTTGTGTACTCTAGTTGTGTACTGTGTGTACTCTAGTTGTGTACTGTGTGTACTCTAGTCGTGTACTGTGTGTACTCTAGTTGTGTACTGTGTGTACTCTAGTCGTGTACTGTGTGTACTCTAGTTGTGTACTCTAGTTGTGTACTGTGTGTACTCTAGTCGTGTACTGTGTGTACTCTAGTTGTGTACTCTAGTCGTGTACTGTGTGTACTCTAGTCGTGTACTGTGTGTACTCTAGTCGTGTACTGTGTGTACTCTAGTTGTGTACTGTGTGTACTCTAGTCGTGTACTGTGTGTACTGTAGTTGTGTACTGTGTGTACTCTAGTTGTGTACTGTGTGTACTGTAGTTGTGTACTGTGTGTACTCTAGTTGTGTACTGTGTGTACTCTAGTTGTGTACTGTGTGTACTCTAGTTGTGTACTGTGTGTACTCTAGTCGTGTACTGTGTGTACTCTAGTTGTGTACTGTGTATACTCTAGTTGTGTACTGTGTATACTCTAGTTGTGTACTGTAGTTGTGTACTGTGTGTACTCTAGTTGTGTACTGTGTGTACTCTAGTTGTGTACTGTGTGTACTCTAGTTGTGTACTGTGTGTAATCTAGTTGTGTACTGTGTGTACTGTAGTTGTGTACTGTGTGTACTCTAGTTGTGTACTGTGTGTACTCTAGTTGTGTACTGTAGTTGTGTACTGTGTGTACTCTAGTTGTGTACTGTGTGTAATCTAGTTGTGTACTGTGTGTACTGTAGTTGTGTACTGTGTGTACTCTAGTTGTGTACTGTGTGTACTGCCTGTAGTGACTGTGGTGTTTCCTCAGATGGTGTTTCTGGGTTTCATGGTTTGCGGGGTCCTGGCAGGATACATCGCTGACAGATACGGACGCTGGAAGGTCAGAAACACATTAATGTTTAAATAAACTCACTGAACCTTTTTATTTATTTATTTCTTTATATCATTTTACATCTTTTTTTCAGATTCATCCTCTATATTTCATATTTATTCATATTTTCTTATATATTTATGAGTCAGGTTTCCCTCGTTATGCATCTATAAACAGTGACTAAATGACCAGATATATAATAATAATAATAATAATAATAATAATAATAATAATAATAATAATAATAATTAGATATATTTTTATATCAGGTGGTGTTTGGAGGTTTCGTGTGGAGTGCGTACTTCTCTCTACTCACCTCGTTCGCACCATCTTATGGTTGGTTCATCTTCCTGCGCAGCATGGTGGGCTGCGGCGTCGCAGGAGTGTCGCAGGGGTCAGACACACACACACACACACACACTCACACACTCTCACAATGTTAAAAGCATTAAATGTTAACAGAAACAGAATCTGCAGTTGTGATAAACGTGCGACACGCTGGTGACGGACTGTTTGTGAGCTTGTACCTTCCTCACCTGACCTGCAGGTTTGTGTTGAAGACGGAGTTCATCCCTGCGAAGCATCGAGCCTTCCTGCTGCCTCTGGCTTCCGTGAGTCTGTCGCTTCATGCCGACGCTGCTGAGCTCTATGTTCATTCATTATTTACTCAAAATAACAGAAATAATACAGAAGCAACACTGGAATAATGTTAGAAAAGCATTTTATTTATTGCTTTCTGCTCACAGACACTTTGAGTTAGTTAGGGATGGATTAAATAACTGAATTTAGTATTTTAGTAAAAATGTGCAACCTGTCTGACCTCCAGTCAGACCAGTAACTTAAATTAAACCTGTGTGTCAGTGATGTGAAGATATTTGATATTTGTTTCATGCTTCAGTTTGATGCAGTTTTATTTTGAGTTTACGTGCTTCTGTCTGTTCACACACCTGAGTCTGATCTGTGATGTCATCAGATCTCCCAGCATGCTCTCTGTCTGTCTCTATGTTCAGGTCTTCTGGATGACGGGCTCCATGCTGATCATCATCCTGGGGATGCTGGTGGTTCCCACGATGGGCTGGAGGTGGATGATCCGCATCTCCATCACCCCCAGTATCATCCTCATCTTCCTCTTCAAGGTGGGTTTGACGCTTCCACTGCTTTCAGTAATTCTGTTTGAAATGCCTCTTCAATAGTAACTTCCTCACGTGAAATGAAGCGGTGCCTAAAGGCGAAAGAACTGAGAGAAGTTGAAGTGGCAGTCAAAAAAGAATAAATGCACAGCACATCACTGAAAACAGTAAATTATTGAAAGAAGTGCTGACATGAATCTGAGATATTTGTTGAAGGTGAACTGCTGAAAGTGAAAGTGATAGAAGGAGTTGAAGTGATGACCTGAAAGCAGTTGTTATCAGTTTGAATGTGAAAACTAAAAGTTGATGTTAGTTGATGCATAAATGAAAGGAGTTGAAGTGTTGGATGAAGTGAAAGAGCTAGAAGTCGTTTGAAACATCACATTTCGACTTTAAACTGTTTCCTGTTAAAAGATATTTCCAGAAATGTGTTTTATCCTCTAGTCTGTCTGTCTTTATTGATTATTAATCAGTTCATTCCTGAGTCGGCTCGGTACAACGTGTCAGCAGGAAACGTTCAGGCTGCCGTCGACACTCTGAACCGGATCGCTAAGATGAACAGATCGTCTCTTCCTCCAGGACGACTGATGGAGCCGCCTGTAGTACGTTCAGTCTCCCTTCAGTTCAGTTACATCATACAGTATATATATACACAGTATATATATACAGTATATATATACAGTATATATATACAGCACACACTCAGCCAGCACGTTATCAGGAACACCTGTGCAGTCCAACACAACAGCTCTGCCATAAATTCTACTTTCACGAAGCTTCTACATTTTCAGGTTTTGTTGACGTTGTCAGAAAGGTGATAATTCTGCTTTATGTTGATTATTGAGGTCGTGGTGGCTGCGGGTGTAGTCGACCTCTTATTAGAGGAAGAAGCCTCCCAGTTTACTGATTGTAAATTGCGACACTTCCTCCACGTCGTGTTGATGAATTCAGTATAATGTGCGACGGTGCGTCCGGTTAACTGCATGCAGACTGAAGGATGTTTGTGTTTCAGAAAGAAAGAGGCAGCTGGAGGATTCTGCTCAGTCCAGCGTTCAGGAGGACGTCCTTACTGCTCTGGTACACATGGTAACGTGTCTCCTCCTCCTCAGTTCTGATGCCACCAAACAAACATTCAACATATTTAAACACTGAAATCACTGTGTGGACGAACCAGATCAGACGTTTGAGGCTTCAGTTTGTGTTTCCTGTCTGACCCGGCAGGTTCGTGGCGTCCTTCTCGTACTACGGCTCGGTGCTGAGCAGCTCGGAGCTGTTGGAGAAGAACTTGCTGTGCGTGACTAACGCCGATCGGGAGCATCAGGTCAAACACCGCCATGAGGACGGACTGTGTTACTGCATCCCCTTCGGATTCAGCGACTACCAGACGCTCCTCATCAGCTGCCTGGGCGAGGTCGCACGTGAGTCCGGGAGCGAGGAGGAGATGTGTTTGAGAAAGAGCTCAGAGTTCAGCGTAGTTACAGGAATACTGTCATCTACATAAGAAACTTTCAACTAACCACCAACCAACAGTATTTAATTTATTGATTTCAATCATTAAGTAACTTTGTTTGTGAATTTTATCTCCCAAATCAATCATGGTGGTCTAACTGCCAGTTGTGTAATTCTGCTGGAGAACAACTTTTTATTTGTTTTTGTCAAATTTTTCACGTGAAAATATTTAGTATAAAAAAATTGAAGAACCTCATTTAAAAAACCCAACAAGTATGTTGAGATTAATGCTAATGTAGCATGTTAGCTAACAGTCTGAGACTCCTCTCTGTCCTCAGTCGTCCCGTTGAACATCTGTCTGCTCAGCGTGTTCGGACGCAAGAAGAGTCTGATGGTGCTGCAGCTGCTGGCGGCCATTTTGTTCATGATGATCAACATCTGCACAACCATGTAAGAACCCTTAATCTCAGTCTGCAGGTTTATGAAGACCTACCATCACACAGGGTACAGGTTTATGAGGACCTCCAGTCTGACCGGGTACAAGTTTATGAGGACCTCCAGTCAGACCGGGTACAGGTTTATGAGGACCTCCAGTCAGACCGGGTACAGGTTTATGAGGACCTCCAGTCTGACCGGGTACAGGTTTATGAGGACCTCCAGTGAGACCGGGTACAGGTTTATGAGGACCTCCAGTGAGACCGGGTACAGGTTTATGAGGACCTCCAGTCTGATGGAGTACAGGTTTATGAGGACCTCCAGTCAGACCGGGTACAGGTTTATGAGGACCTCCAGTCAGACCGGATACAGGTTTATGAGGACCTCCAGTCAGACCGGATACAGGTTTATGAGGACCTCCTGTCAGACCGGGTACAGGTTTATGAGGACCTCCTGTCAGACCGGGTACAGGTTTATGAGGACCTCCAGTCAGACCGGGTACAGGTTTATGAGGACCTCCAGTCAGACCGGGTACAGGTTTATGAGGACCTCCAGTCAGACCGGGTACAGGTTTATGAGGACCTCCAGTCAGACCGGGTACAGGTTTATGAGGACCTCCAGTCAGACCGGGTACAGGTTTATGAGGACCTCCTGTCAGACCGGGTACAGGTTGTCTCTGTCTCTGTTGCAGGTTGGGGTTCACGGTGCTGCTGTTCCTGCTTCGGTCTCTGGTTTCCATGAACTTTAATGTGGTTTATATTTACACTGCTGAGGTACGTCCACATTTCTTCTTTTCCTGCAGATGTTACTGACAACGGTGGAGAGTAACGAAGTACATTTACTCAAGTACTGTATTTAAGTACAGTTTAGAGGTACTTGTACTCTACTTGAGTATTTCCATGTGATGCTACTTTCTACATTTCAGAGGGAAATATTGTACTTTCTACTCCACTACATTTATTTGACAGCTTTAGTTACTTTTCAGATGAAGATTTGACACAATGGATAATATAACAAGCTTTTAAAATACAACACATTGTTAAAGATGAAACCAGTGGTTTCCAACCTTTTTGGCTTTTGACGTCTTACAAAAAGCAGTGTGTAGTCGGGGTCACATTTCACATGTCTATGAGTTGTTAACAGCTCCACCAAATAGTGATTTTTCCCTCTAAACTTCTCACATGCTTTCATTTCAATAAATGTTCAAATGATCCAATATTTCAGCAAAAATCAAAGATTAGAGAAAAAGTCCAAAAACTGAAAACAGATTTGTGTATCAGAACTTTGTTTTTTCTTCTTTCCTCTCCCATTAATCATCTCACCACCCCTCAGATTTATCTGCTGACCCTTTGGAGGGGCCCGACCCCTAGGTTGGGAACCACTGGACTAAACTAGCTAACTGTATATAAAGTAGTGTAAACTAGCTCCACCTCCAGCAGCTACAACAGTAACATGCTGCTCTAACACTGATGCTTCACTATTAATAATCTAATGATGTCATATATAATAATATATCAGTCAGAGGGACCAAACCACTACTTTTACTGCAATACTTTAACTACATCAAGCTCATAATACTTATGTACTTTTACTGCAATACTTTAACTACATCAAGCTCATAATACTTATGTACTTTTACTGCAATACTTTAACTACATCAAGCTCATAATACTTATGTACTTTTACTGCAATACTTTAACTACATCAAGCTCATAATACTTATGTACTTTTACTGCAATACTTTAACTACATCAAGCTCATAATACTTATGTACTTTTACTGCAATACTTTAACTACATCAAGCTCATAATACTTATGTACTTTTACTGCAATACTTTAACTACATCAAGCTCAAAATACTTATGTACTTTTACTGTTCGGGGGTTTTTCATGCAGGACTTTAACTTGTAATGGAGTATTTGTACAGTGCTGTATTGGTACTTTTACTGCAGTAAAGGATCTGAATACTTCTTCCACCTGTGGTTATTGATCAGGTCTCAGGTGTAACAGGTGTTTTGTGTCTCAGGTGTATCCCACCGTGGCTCGGTCTCTGGGGATGGGCTTCTGCACGTCGTTCAGTAGGATCGGAGGGATGATCGCTCCGTTCATCGCTCAGGTGTGTTTGTTGTCCTGTCGTTGAGTAGGAGCTGAGACCAGGTTCAGGTGGTTTACCTGTGTGTGTACTTCAGGTGCTGATGTCTCAGTCGGTGATTCTGGCTCTCAGTCCGTTCGCCGTCACGTGTGTGATCTGCGCTCTGGGAAACTTCCTGCTGCCGATAGAAACTAAAGGACGAGCTCTGCTGGTGAGAAATATTTATAATTAATATTAATATTATTTTCTGTTTGATCTGAAACAAACGTTTTCTCTGCACTTTCTGTTCTATTTCAGCAAAACTCCTGATGTCATCATCCAAACCAAACGCCTGTTACTGTTTGTCTTTATATCTGTAATGTAAAGATATTAAATATAATTCTGTCATCAGCTGACTGTGTGAATTATTAATGACGGACAGCTGGTTAATTAGGACCAACAGTAACATCAGAAAACTTGGATGTTAATGATTATTGTTTCTGATAAATACGACGGAGGAATCTCTGGTTAGAGCAGCTTCAGGCCCTGAAAGCTGATTAAAAAGCTTCAAATTGATCATTTTCTATTATATGAGTCAAAGTCGTTAAGACACAACTCGATGGAGGATCACAGGTCGGTAGTTATTCAGCGTCCCTGGATCGAGGCTCTTAGTGAAGGTTTAACCAATGAAAGCCAGACGTAAGTGATCAATTAATATCTAACATTGTTAGAAACTTTAGTTTAGCAGGTCGTTAGTTTAGAGACAATCTGAGACTCTTTATATTAATATGAATTTAGTAAAACAGGATCTGCAGGAGCAGTTTGTTTTTAACCTCATCGACCAATGAAAAATATAAATAATAATAAAATAATAAAATAATAAATATTTTATATCGCAGCTTTAAACACCAACATGATGACTGATGTACATTAAAATATGCTGTTTAACATAAAAACAGAACCATCATGTTGTTACGGTGTTTTATATATTAATAATATGGATTTCCTTTGTTTTTATCTTAATATTTGTGTTTTCATGTATTTATAGTTTTTATAGTCTAGAAAGTATTTTAAAAGTATTATAAAAGTTCTCGTGCTGTTTGTGTATCTGAGCCAACATGAACCTTCTCTCACCAAAAGCAAAGCTCAGCACTGTGAGATGTCCCAACAAGGCCACCGTAGTGTAGCGAGGGTGTCGACCTGCTGGTGGCGCTGCTGCGTCTGAGCTCTGAAGGTGATGAAGATGATGAAGATGATCTCCTGATCTCCTCTCCTTTAAGCTCGTTAGCTCAGACACAGATTAGTCTGTCCTGAGGGGGGCGGGGCCTGCTGTCCACTGACCCCCCCCCCCTGACCTCACAGGCTGTGTGTGTGTGTGTGTGTGTGTGTGTGTGTGTGTGTGTGTGTGTGTGTGTGTGTGTGTGTGTGTGTGTGTGTGATTAAAGTGGATTTAGACGTTCAGCAGTTGGAGATGGAGCCGAGCAGACGTGAGTACACACTGGTTCATTTACATGTCTGAACATTATTTATTGTGTGTGTGTGTGTTTATTAAACTCTGAATCTGTAGTTTAAATGTTTCTTTGATGAACTGAATTCAAATATCAGACAGATCTTCATCCTCAGATGAGTTTGGATGTTAAGTTTCTTGCTTCAGATTTTAAACTATAAAAATAAAAACAGTTTTCAGACGTAGAAGGAAAAGAAACACAAAGACAATTATTCTTATTTTTTAAATGGAAGATAAAATGAAGCAACTAATCAGATCAAATCCAGGTCATTTTCAGGACATAAATACATTCTGTGTTCATATTTAACTTGTCATATGTTAAAGTCCTGCAGGACACTAATAAATGTTTAATGTTTCTGCTGATCTGAACGTTTATAATTAATCTCAAACATCCAGAAATGTAACATGAGTGAAAGTGCTGAGACGTGTTATCAGTGCAGGAAGTGTGTTTTATAAACAGTGTGTTTAGTGATGAGGATGAAGAGCAGCGAGCTGGATGCTGGTGGTTGGTACAGACGGATCTGCTCTCTGTGGACTCTTTGTTTCCCAACATGACGTCATCATCAGCTGTTTCCCTCCGTTCGTCCGACACACAAACAAAACAATCTTTATTTCATATTTTATACACAGACTGTAGCAGGTTACAGTTAAACTCACCAGTACCAGTATTATGATTATTATTATTATTATTATTATTATTATTATTATTATTATTATTGTTGTTGTTGTTGTTGTTATTGTTGTTAAACAGAAACATTTACGTGACTATATATATACACTGTGTGTAATTTTATTCAGTTTGCTGAGTTTTCATGAAATTGGAAGAAATTTAAAGTTTCATTAAGAAAAAAAATAAGATTCATCAGAAACACATCTTTAGTTTTAATGCTGTAAATATCAAATATACTTTTACTGCGATACTTTAACTACATCAAGCTCAGAGTATTTATGTACTTTTACTGCAGTAATGAAGTACAGCAGCTGCAGTTTCGTCTCGTGTGTAAGTTGCCCTTTAGTCGTCCTCTCAGCAGGACGTCTGGACTTCATCCAGCAGGTTTCAGTCCTGGAGCCTCGTTTATAAAACTCAGGCTCGTCCGGACGAACCGGTTTCCCTTTAGGTCGGTATTTGGTGCACGTGAGAGAGCATCTTCCCGCCTTTATTACGCCCATAGCTGCTTACAGATATAAATTAATATTCATTCATACTGACTGCATGAAGACAAACATGACAAACACCGACAGAAAACCTGAAACATTTCACACCGTGTGAACCAAAGTTTGATGCAAGAAAAAAACAGTTTGTTGGAGTAAATATTACAAACACTGAACAGGCAGCGTGAGGAGGAAACAGTGAGATCAGTTCTGTCCAGTCAGTTCTGGAAATGAAGGACAGATCAAAGGAACGACTCTGTTTGTTGTTTTTCTGACAGACTGAAGGTGTCTGAGTGTGTAAACGGGTCACAGAGGTCCAAACTTCCAGCAGAACTTGAAGTATTGAGAAGAATTTGTGGACGTTTCTTTGTTTTAAACGTCACAAGATAAAGACTTTGATCTGGTTTTACAGCGTGAATCTTCTCTGACGTCAGACGGCGAGCTGGAGTCCATCAGTGACATCATCAGCAGGTGACACCCTTCCCATGGTGCCCTGCAGCCTCTGGGGTCGCCATGGGAGACGAGTCGTACCCAGAATGCCGAGCGCAGGAGTTGTTCGATGAGTTTGTGTCGGCGTCGACCTGCAGGGCGGCGCTGCGGTCCTTCAGCCAGCTGTGTGAACATCTGCAGCTGGACCGGAGCGCCGCCGAGCGGCCGCTGTACCGGCCAATCAAACGCCGCCTCAACTACTGGAGGGCCAACGCTCTGTGGGCCAAACTGGACCGAAGGGCCGCGCGGCAGGAGTACCTGAGGGCCCGAGCCTGCAGCAACACCACGGTGTGTCCTTCCTTCAAAAACTTTATTTATAACAAGCAGGTAACACAGTGTGTTATAAACACAACTGTGCAGAAGTTTAAGGCAGTAAAATCAAAGTGAGGATCTCTCATGAATAGTTTTTATTGATCAGTTAACTTGATCCAAAGAGTAAACAGCAGAAAGTAAATCAATGTCTGTTGTGAGCAGCTTTGTCTTTAAACCAGCAGCAGTTCTCAGTGTTTCAGGTTCTCGGAGAAGTTCAACAGTTCTTCTGTCTCTTCATGTTAATCCCAGACTGACTCCATGATGTTGAGATCAGAGACTGACGATGGGTCTTTATGACTCTGGATGTTTGGGCTCGTTGTCATGATGCTGCTGCGTTATGAAGAAGAATCTAAACATCTAAAGGGACTAAAACTATTGCTCTGTTCTGTATATTCATATATCTTCTTACATTATATATAATACATTAGACATTATATTCATAACAATAAATGAAACAGCAGGAGTACCTGAAGGCCTGAGCCTGCAGCAACACCACAGTGTGTCCTTCATTCAACTCACGCTCAGCTTAATTAAAGCTTAATTAAAGCTTAATTAGAGCTTAATTAGATTACAGCTGATAAAATCTGTCAGCAGTAAATTTTGAAGGTAAATCTTTTGCTGTTATAAACTGAATATGTGCAGAATGGAAAGATTGACAGGTTAGCAACAGTGGCTAAGGGGGCGGGGCTTAGCACAGGTACAAACAGGGCTAAAATATCCTGCACTTTAGTTTGGGTCAAACATTGGATCCTACATTTCCCACAATGCACCTGGTTAGAGTCTTTTATTAGAGCCATGACTTCCTGCTGTGTGATGACCTCGCTGTGCTCTCTCTGATTGGTCAGTGTGTGATCGTGGGGGCGGGGCCCTGCGGTCTGAGGGCGGCGGTGGAGCTGGGCTTCCTGGGAGCTCGGGTGGTGCTGCTGGAGAAGAGAGACTCGTTCTCCAGGAACAACGTGCTGCACCTGTGGCCCTTCACCATCCACGACCTGCGGGGCCTCGGTGCCAAAAAGTTCTACGGGAAGTTCTGCGCCGGCTCCATCGACCACATCAGTGAGTTTGTTCTCCGTCACACCTGTCTAATCACGACACCTGGATCCTCCCGTCAGCACCGCCTGTTTCCTGTCCGCAGGTATCCGACAGCTGCAGCTGGTCCTGCTGAAGGTGGCGCTGCTGCTGGGGGTCGAAGTTCACGTCAACGTGGAGTTCAAAAACCTGGTGGAGCCACCGGAAGACCAGCACAGACACAGTGAGAGCTCCGTTATTTAATGAGGAAGCTGCTGCCTGTACGAGTTTCATAAAACTACAGAAGCCTGAAGGAAACTGAAGAGTGAAGCGAAACTGGTTCAGGTCTCAGAGTTGAAGGCAGAGTCAGAAGTGACTCTACAGCCGACGCATTGCTCTGGGTTCCGCCATATTTCTCTGTTGCTCGTTGCCATGGCAATGCACGTCCATTAATTTGGGGGGCGGAGCTTCTGCAGGGGCAGAAAGGAGGGGTGTATTTGTTCAGGTGTTTAGTTCAAATATCAACAATCTTTGGCCAGAATGGCTGATTCTACCTTTAACGTGTCAGTGAAAGTGTCGGCTGTG
Organism: Thunnus maccoyii; assembly: GCF_910596095.1. NCBI lineage: Eukaryota > Metazoa > Chordata > Actinopteri > Scombriformes > Scombridae > Thunnus > Thunnus maccoyii. Next base: position 26,303,470 of record NC_056555.1, read on the forward strand.
AGCACTGAGAGCAGTTCAAGTTAACTGTGAACAGGAAGTAAACAGTGGAAGTGGAGCTGAGACCTGAAAGGAGTTGAAGTGGAACCACTGAAGGGAGTCGAATGTTGAAAACTTGAAGAGAAAGAAAATGAAGCGTATGAAGTAGTGAAAGCAGTTGAAATGTCAGCTAAAGCGTAAGTTAGGTTTCTGAAAACAGTTGAAGACTAAGAATTCAGGTCTACAAAAACTGCTTCAACTTACAAAGTTCAGGTGGTCTGCGTGCTTCTGGTCACCAACCAGGACCAGAAGCACGCAGACCACCTGCTGTAAAATGCACCAGCTGACTAAAGATAGACTTAAGATTCTTTTCTTGGTCTAGAAATCACTAAATGGTCTCTACTGGTCTGACGTGGTGTTCAGATGTGAACCCAGCAGATCCTCAGGTCCTCTGGTAGGTGTGTCATGGTTGTTCCTAGAGTCCAGTCCAAGACCCACAGCAAGGCCACGTTCAGCCACTATGGCAACTGAAGCATCAGTAAAAGTGATGAAAGTACTGTCTACCTGTCTACCTGTCTACCTGTCTACCTGTCTACCTGTCTACCTGTCTGTCTACCTGTATACCTGTCTGCATGTCTGTCTACATGTCTACATGTCTACCTGTCTGTCTACCTGTCTGTCTTCATGTCTACCTGTCTACCTGTCTACCTGTCTGTCTTCATGTCTACCTGTCTTCATGTCTACCTGTCTACCTGTCTGTCTTCATGTCTACCTGTCTTCATGTCTACATGTCTACATGTCTACCTGTCTACCTGTCTGTCTACCTGTCTTCATGTCTACCTGTCTTCATGTCTACATGTCTACATGTCTTCATGTCTTCATGTCTACCTGTCTACCTGTCTGTCTACCTGTCTTCATGTCTACCTGTCTTCATGTCTACCTGTCTACCTGTCTACCTGTCTGTCTTCATGTCTACCTGTCTTCATGTCTACCTGTCTACCTGTCTGTCTACCTGTCTTCATGTCTACATGTCTACCTGTCTACCTGTCTACCTGTCTTCATGTCTTCATGTCTACATGTCTACCTGTCTACCTGTCTACCTGTCTTCATGTCTACCTGTCTACCTGTCCAGAGGTGGGCTGGAGGATGGAGGTGAGTCCAAAGTCTCATCCCGTCAATCAGCTGGAGTTTGATGTGATCGTGGGAGCAGACGGGCGCAGGAACACACTGCCGGGTACACGACAACATCCCAACATCATTAATCTAACAACATGTTAGCAACCAGCTGAGTCTCAGGCATTCCTGTGAAATATTACACATTTATTCTCAAAAAACAGCTACAGTTTCTTAAAACAATTTATTTTTTATATCTCAAAACACTACAGCGTTCTTGAAAAATGACTTTATTCTAAAGATATTTTTTAAATGTCATGTTTTAACATTTTCATGTTACATAATGACTTTTTTGAGGAATGTTACAACTTTTGTCACATAAATTATGACTTTAATCTTAATATTATGTCTGTTTTCTAAATTTTACTGAAATTTGTTAAACGAGGTAAATTCTAATTAAAACTATATGAGTTGTGTGTGTATCGAGACTTCTGATTGGACGGTCTGTCCCAACAGGTTTCAGGCGTAAAGAGTTCCGAGGGAAGCTGGCCATCGCCATCACAGCCAACTTCAAAAACAGACACACGACGGCTGAGGCCAAAGTGGAGGAGATCAGCGGCGTGGCGTTCATCTTCAACCAGAGGTTCTTCCAGGAGCTGCGACAGGAAACCGGTCTGACCTTTGACCTCTGATGAACAGATGAATCTGTTTAACTGTACTTCACGTCTGCTCATATATCTGAATTATTTCAGGGATCGACCTGGAGAACATCGTGTACTACAAAGACGACACGCACTACTTTGTGATGACAGCGAAGAAACAGAGTCTGCTGGAGAAAGGAGTGATTCTGCAGGTAAAACACACACCTGGATACAGAACAGGTGTGCTGCTCATTACATCATAGGACTGCAGCTCAGTGTGTCTTTATTTAAACCTTTAAAGGAAAGTTAAAGTATTAAACGGTTTTGTTTCGGCTGTGTGAACTTCAGGACTTCGCGGACACCGAGCTGCTTCTCTCTCGGAGTAACGTGGACCAGAATGCATTGCAGGCGTACGCCCGTGAGGCTGCCAACTTCTCCACCAATCACCAGCTGCCGTCTCTGGACTTCGCCATGAACCACTACGGTCATCCGGACGTCGCCATGTTCGATTTCACCTGCATGTATGCATCAGAGAACGCTGCCATGATTCGCCAACGCCACGGACACCAGCTGCTGGTCACACTGGTGGGAGACAGTCTGCTGGAGGTGAGACAGGTTGCTGGGGGTGAGACAGGCTGCTGGGGGTGAGACAGGCTGCTGGTGGGAGACAGGCTGCTGGAGGTGAGACAGGTTGCTGGAGGTGAGACAGGCTGCTGGAGGTGAGACAGTCTGCTGGAGGTGAGACAGGTTGCTAGGGGTGAGACAGGTTGCTAGGGGTGAGACAGGCTGCTGGAGGTGAGACAGGCTGCTGGGGGTGAGACAGGCTGCTGGTGGGAGACAGGCTGCTGGGGGTGAGACAGTCTGCTGGTGGTGAGACAGGTTGCTGGAGGTGAGACAGGCTGCTGGTGGTGAGACAGGCTGCTGGAGGTGAGACAGGTGTAACTCAGGCAGACAGACTGATGACCTGTCTGTCTCTCTGCAGCCCTTCTGGCCAATGGGAACAGGTGTAGCTCGAGGTTTCCTGGCGGCTCTCGACTCGTCCTGGATGATTCGTCGTTGGTCTCAGGGAGACGCTCCGCTGGACATCCTCGCTGAGAGGTGAACACACACACACACCTGAACACACACACACACACACCTTAACACACACACACACCTGAACACACACACACCTGAACACAAACACACACACACACCTGAACACACACACACCTGAACACACACACACACACCTGAACACAAACACACACACACACACACACCTGAACACACACACACACACCTGAACACACACACACCTGAACACACACACACACCTGAACACACACACACACACCTGAACACACACACACACGCCTGAACACACACACACACACACCTGAACACACACACACCTGAACACACACACACACACCTGAACACAAACACACACACCTGAACACACCTGAACACACACACACACACACCTGAACACACACACACCTGAACACACACACACACACCTGAACACACACACACACACCTGAACAAACACACACACACCTGAACACACACACACACACCTGAACACACACACACACACACCTGAACACACACACACCTGAACACACACACACACCTGAACACACACACACACACCTGAACACACACACACACACCTGAACAAACACACACACCTGAACACACACACACCTGAACACACACACACACACCTGAACACACACACACACACCTGAACAAACACACACACGCCTGAACACACTTGAACACATACACACACACACACACACGTCTGAACACAAACACACACACACGTCTGAACACAAACACACACACACACACCCGAACACACACAGGCCTGCTGCTGTTCATACATCACCTGTAGTGACATCACACCTGTCTGTCTACCTGTCTGTGTGCAGAGAGAGTGTTTACCGTCTACTTCCTCAGACGACTCCAGAGAACATGCAGAAGAACATCAGCCTGTTCTCTCTGGACCCAACAACAAGATACCTGAACATCAACCTGACCAGCACACCTGCACAGGTACACACACACACACACACACACACACACACACACACACACACACACACACACCTGCACAGGTACACACACACACCTGTACAGGTACACACACACACACCTGCACAGGTACACACACACACACACACACACACACACACACACCTGCACAGGTACACACACACACCTGTACAGGTACACACACACACACCTGCACAGGTACACACACACACACACACACACACACACACACCTGCACAGGTACACACACACACACACACACACACACACACACACACACCTGCACAGGTACACACACACACCTGTACAGGTACACACACACACCTGCACAGGTACACACACACACACCTGCACAGGTACACACACACACACACACACACACACTTGCACAGGTACACACACACACACACACACACACACACACACACACACTTGCACAGGTACACACACACACACACACACACACACACACACACACACACACACACACTTGCGCAGGTACACACACACACACACACACACACACACTTGCACAGGTACACACACACACACACACACACACACACTTGCACAGGTACACACACACACACACACACACACACACACACACACACACACACACCTGAACAGGTACACACACACATACGCACAGGTACACACACACACACACACATACGCACAGGTACACACACACACATTCACAGGTACACACACACACACACGCACATGCACAGGTACACACACACACACATTCACAGGTACACACACACACACGCGCACATGCACAGGTACACACACACACACACACACACATTCACAGGTACACACACACACACACATTCACAGGTACACACACACACATGCACAGGTACACACACACACACACACACACACACATTCACAGGTACACACACACACACACACACATTCACAGGTACACACACACACACACACACACACACACACACACATTCACAGGTACACACACACACACACACACACACACACACACATTCACAGGTACACACACACACACACACACCTGTACAGGTACACACACACACACACACACACACACACACACACACATTCACAGGTACACACACACACACACACACACCTGTACAGGTACACACACACACACACACACACACACAGGTGAACAGGTGTGTTTCTTCTTCAGGTGAGACACTTGGTTGACACAGGAGAAGGGGCGGGGCTAAATACAGACTGTGGTGACATCATCCGCCTGCCGTCGCCCAGATTCCTCCGACAGGGTGAGTCTACCTGACCAAACAGCAGTAAGCTCTCACCTGATTGGTCGGACTCTCACCTGTCTCCTGTGTTCGTCCTCTCAGAGTCCTTCTCTCGGTCCAATCAGCTGCTGACGTGGTGCCAGGAGCAGACTCGTGGTTACTGTGGCGTTGCCGTTAGCGACCTGACTACTTCCTGGAAGAGTGGGCTGGCTCTCTGCGCCCTGATTCACCGCTACAGACCAGACCTCATGTAAAAAACTGCACATTTAACGGTTTTAGAGTTTAGAAATACTGACGACCGTGTCCCACCTGAGATACTAAAAGGAATAATATGATGTTTATTATTTGTATTTTCATATTTTACTTATTGAGTTTGCTGCATATATAAACATTTTAACTTAGAATGAAACAATAGATTTTATTTATTAATCAATAAATGGTCTATAAACAGTTGAAATGTCCTTATATCTGTGTATAACTACACTATAGTGTGTTATAAACCATTTATTAACTCTTTATAGACTCATAATAAATGTGAAACAGGCCTCTTCTTCTCTGGTTTCACTTCCTGTCCCTCCATAGTGACTTCGACTCCCTGGACGAGGCGGCAGTGGAGGAAAACACTCGGCTTGGCTTCGACGTGTCCGAGCGAGAGTTTGGGATTTCTCCTCTGATGACGGTGGAGGAAATGTTGTCTGTGGGAGAACCGGACTCTCTGTCCATGGTGATGTACCTGAGCCAGTTCTACCAGCTGCTCAAAGACACTGCGTCCCCTGCTGGTGAGTCCCGCACACTGCAACCAGTCTGTCACACCAAGACACTCAAAAAACACATCAACACATCAGACACACAAACAAACAGAACGAAGAGAAGAAGAATGAAATGAAGAAAAACGCTGGTAAACATTTGGCCTCTACAGACTGAGACTGTGATTTATGAGATTTGTGGCGTCAGACTATAATAAATAAACATGTTCGCGTGTTAATGAGCTGTGATGTTGCGTTCAGGGTGTCTCGCTCAGAGTTCGGACGTCAGAGTAGCTCTCATCACGCCGGCCTCCCTCCTCAGCAGACTGGGACACGACCCGTCCCGCAAACGCAACCCGAAGGTAGCTGCTCTTCATGTTGGATTATATTCTGTGTTCTCTTCTCTCTTCATGTTGGATTATTATTGTTTGACACATCCGTCCGTCCTCCACAGGAGCACAAAGACGTTCTGGGTAAAAGGAGGAAGACCAGTCGAGCGTGTCGAGATGAGCAGGAGGTGAGTTCAGGGTTCATTTAAAGTTTCTACAAGGAACTTTCATGTTGAGTTGGTTTTAGCGCCCCTTGTGGACAAAAGCAGTAGTGTTTACCAGAATGAAGACTGCATTTCCCATGAGCACCAGTGTCTCTTGGCTACGCGTGCATTTGTGAAAGAAAGAGCTTCTTATTTTTAATACTGTTTTTCTTTTTTAAACTCAGCTGTTTGCAGGATGTGATGAGATCATGAATCACATTAATAACTGTGACATGATGATGGTGACGTAAAGGAAGCTTCATACAGCTGACGACTTTATTTTTGCTTCAGAACGTAACTGTTTTATTTCTCTGATTCACTTCTTTGTTCTCGCTCTCTTCATTCACTCTTTAGCTCACTCGACCACCGCTGCTCTCTCTCTCTTTTTCTCTCGTCTTTTTTAAAATAAGTCAGAAAGTCGACAACAAGTCCAACTTTACTTTTAATGTAATCAAACGAAGAGAAATGTCCTCCGATCGCCCTGGTAACGCCTTCGTCCTCCCTCATGCTACAATGCTACATGCAACGTAAACATCAGCTCTTTGGTCTGCAGACATTTAGATGAACCACATAGAAACAGCCGATCTTCTGTCTGATGTTTGATTGTGTCACGTAAAACTTTGTTGAAGCAGGACGTCGCTGCGTTTCCTCCTTTAAAGAATCTCTGATGAATGTTGTTTCCAGTCATGTGACCTGAACGGCGATGATGTCACCCAGGTGTTTGAGGAGGGGTTTGTGGGCGGGTCCGGTCGCTCCAGAGTGCGTCTGATGGCCAATCAGCTGCAGGCGAAGCTGGATGAGAATTCGTCTTCCTGCAGGAGTTCTTCTTCTGCGGCTTCACGCCGACAGGTGAGACAAAGACTCGGTCGGCGTGTAAACGTCTCCCGGCTGTCGTCAATAAAACCGACTGGAAACAATCAGAGAGTTTAAAATAAACAGAATCTGCTCGATGTTTCTCATTTCTGACCCTTTGGATTTAACTAATGACCCCTTGTGGGGTCCCGACCCTCAGGTTGAACCACTGATTCATTCTCCAGATCACACTGAGTCCTCTTCATCCTCCTCATCCTCACATCAGTGTGTTCTGACTGATGAAGAGTGGAGGCAGTGATCATAACAACAACAACAACAACAACAACAACAACAACAACAACAATAATAACAACAATAACAATAGTAATAACACTGTGTGTCGACCAGCAGGGGGAGCCAGTGACCAGACTCCCTCCGGCATCAGATGCTCCTGTCCAGCCATCGTCATGGAGACCGGTAAACACCAGTTTAGACCAGTAGAGAGAGGTATAGACCGGTAGAGACCAGCAGAGACCGGTATAGACCGGCAGAGACCAGTAGAGACCGGTAGAGACCAGTAGAGACCGGTATAGACCGGCAGAGACCAGTAGAGACCGGTAGAGACCAGTAGAGACCGGTATGGACCAGCAGAGACCAGTATAGACCGGTAGAGACCAGTAGAGACCAGTATAGACTGGCAGAGACCAGTATAGACCAGTAGAGACCAGTAGAGACCAGTAGAGACCAGTATAGACTGGCAGAGACCAGTGTAGACCAGTATAGACCAGTAGAGACCAGTAGAGACCGGTATAGACTGGCAGAGACCAGTATAGACCAGTAGAGACCGGCAGAGACCGGCAGAGACCAGTAGAGACCAGTAGAGACCAGTATAGACCAGTAGAGACCAGTAGAGACCGGTATAGACCGGCAGAGACCAGTATAGACCAGTAGAGACCAGTAGAGACCGGTAGGGTGTTTCAGTCTCACATCACTTCTTTAGTTTCCCTTTAATGATGTCACCACGCTGGTCTGATGATGTCACAGTAAACGTGTGAAACTGTAGAAACCAGACGTGAAGGTGAACGACAGGATTATTGATTATTATCCACAATGATCCATCAGGAATGTAAACAAAGACAGTTACAAACAAATAAAATAAACAAACACTCGTTAGTGACTGAAAATACATATAAAAAATACAGATAAACTCTGTTTATCAGCTATCACTCTCAGTTATTGATCGTCAGTCACTTCTACTTTGTTGTTTGATTGATCACTGATAAGTCCTGATCACATCTGACGGTCACAGTAAAACTGTCTTCTAATAATTTTGTTGTTAGCTGGAGAGCTAACAGCTAACATGCTAACACATTAGCTTTCATAGCTGGTAGCGTCAACAACATTCAACAACAAAACTAAAACTGAATTCCTTTATTTCTGTTTCTATTTATACACTTTAATTTGAAAGGATTTATAGGAGTCTAATAAATATGTTGAAACACTTGCAGTATTAATACACTAATGTACTTCACACAGTAGATACATTTACTGCTTTATGTTCAATCTTCAGTTTTAGTATCTTTTTTAATTCACTGTAAATAAAAATGACAGGATACATTTATTCCTGAGTAACGAGCTGTGAAGCAGCAGGAAACGTTTCATTTCAGCTGAAGCTAAAGATTAAAGAGAGAAAAGTGATTTTACAATTTGCAGATTATATAGATTTATCGTCAGAGTGCATTATGAAGGGATCTTCTAATGGTCAATATGAACAGGAGGAATGATTACAGCAAGAAAAACAGCTTTAATGTTCATTTGGACTCCTGACTGAAAAATAGTGAATCCGTCCTTTAAGCTGCACGTAACCTGAGGCACAAAACTCAGGGCGAAGAGAGCGAAGCTGCTGTTTCTAAAGCTTTGTTTCTGCAACACTGGAGGTTAGATTGAACAAAATAGCAAATCATCAGCCTCTGCTCACATCTGTAATACTGGACATAGAATATTCTAACATGAACATACTGACATGACAGTCTCGTCTATCCATGAACATTATGACATTCATCAACTGCCTGACAACATTTCCCCCCATAAACAGTCCAGAAACAACCACAGAACCACACACATCACGTCTTGATGATGGCATGAACATGTGTGAACAGTCACAGACGTTATTTCTCAGTCTGAGTTGTACAGATTAATTTAACTTTCACTGAGAGCTCCAGAGAGATGACGTCTAATACTGAGAGAATCTGATCTGCAGATTTCCACCTTAATACAAACAACTTTTAGTGGCTGTCAGACCTAAAAGTCGAAGTCTTCTCTGAGATTTGGTAACATTAATTACTGAGTCATCATTTAGAAGTAAAACTTCAGGTAAACTAGGAATACGTGTTGCGGTTACATCAGATGTTCAACTCTAGATTACATTGTATGTAGACAGTCCCACCTCAGCATTGTTATGTACTGTTCGGGGAAGTGAGTGTGAAGCGTTTTCTGGGAGTCAAATAAAACCTTTGAATGAATTTAAAACTAATTATTAGATGGATAAAATTGATTTTATGGTCTAAATTAGGTTAAAGTTGTAGAAGGGACATTTTGTATTAAGTTTACACAGTGATCAAGAAAACAGCAAAGTAGAAGTTTAACATTAGAAAAGCTGATGTTCACACAGCAGAACTGACTCTGACACACAGTTTACATAAAGATATAACGTTTATGTTGAGTTTCAACCTCCTGCACCATATCGAAAATTTTAAAGTTTTGTCCGTCTGTCCTCCTGTGTCTCCATGGAAACGTCTCCATCAGAGGAAACGGACTCAGCAACAGGAGCAGATGAGTTTTCGATTCAAAGAGAAGATCAGGTGTCAGTCTGCGGACAGCAGGGACGAGCAGGTACGACGCCCCGCTGAACTCTGGGTAATTGTGCAGGTGTTTGTGACTCTGTCTCAACCGTCAGATCTGGACAACATCTAAACTCTGACCTTGTTTTCTCCTCTGCGTCTTTAAGAATCTGACACAGACTGAAATAACGAGCCGGCAGTTGTTTCCTCCTGCGGCTTCAGTCGTTCTCCTCGGCTTTAGTTTCAGTTGTGTTTGGCTCTGCAGGGCACGCTCCTCCATGTGATCAATAACACACTGTCCTCACTCTGAAGCTCATGAATAGTTTCTATTGAGAGCAGAACGCCTGCAGCTGAATATCTCTAAACTGAAGTTTGCTGACTGAGCACTTTGTGTCCTCACTAAGATTTAAATAACACAGATTTAAAACTCTCAATACTGACCTTCATTTCACTGTTCAAGTTTAGTTTAATATGAGTGAAAAACACATCAGACCAAACAACTGAAGAGTATGAGCACATTCAACTGAACGATTTAAATCATGTCGCAGAACTTAGAAATCAATTAAATCTGTCTGGTCAATTATTTTCATTATTGATTAATGGGAAAGTTATTTTGCTGATTTTTCCAACCTGTAAAATATCAGCGGTGACTTTTCAAACTGTCCAATACCCAAAGAGAACCGGTTTATTAGGAATGAAAACCAGAAAATATTCACATTTGGGGAACTGGAAACAAAAGAATTTTTGCTCAGAAAATTACTTAAATGATTATTCAATAAGCTTCAACCTCCTCACACAGACCAAAAACATGCTGCCAATCTTCTGACTAGTGGATTTCTGATTAGCTCTACCTCTGGAGCCACAGCTGGCCCTTAGGTTAAAAAACAAAATGTGTACAAATAAAACTGAAACTGAGTTAGAATGAATCAGTTTGCACAGCTGAACAGTTTTCAGTGCAGACACATTTAAATCCAAACACCAGGACTTCCCCGGACTTGTGGACTTAACAGGCGTGATGAAACCCTCAAGCGCTGCAAGCTCTGAGTCCATAATTCATGGAGTCGGCCTAAGGCCTCTCAGGGACTTTTTGCAGAGTTACATAGAAAAATCATTGAACTAAGAAAACAAACATGCAATGTGACAACTCTCAGCTGAGAGTCTGATGTAAATTTAATATGTAAAGGAAACATTTTACTTTAAATGTGTTTCCATCCACCTATTTGTATTCTATTTTCATTTCATTTGCATGTAATTTACTGCCTACAGAGGCAATAACATGCCTACAGAGGTAGTGGAGTGAGTACAGAGAAAGAAATGTGCCTACACAGGTAATAAAGTGCCTACAGAGGCAGTAGAGTGACTACAGAGGCAGTGACTTGCCTACAGAGGTAGTGAAGTGAGTACAGAGACAGTAAAGTGCCTACAGAATTAGTAATGTGACTACAGAGGCAGTAAAGTGACTACAGAGGTAGTAAAGTGACTACAGAGGCAGTAAAGTGACTACAGAGACAGTAACGTGCCTACAGAGACAGTAAAGTGCCTACAGAGGTAGTAAAGTGACTACAGAGGCAGTAAAGTTCCTACAGAGGTAGTAAAGTGACTACAGAGGCAGTAAAGTGACTACAGAGGTAGTAACGTGCCTACAGAGGCAGTAAAGTGACTACAGAGGTAGTAAAGTGACTACAGAGGCAGTAAAGTTCCTACAGAGGTAGTAAAGTGACTACAGAGGCAGTAAAGTGACTACAGAGGTAGTAACGTGCCTACAGAGGCAGTAGAGTGACTACAGAGGCAGTGACTTGCCTACAGAGGTAGTGAAGTGAGTACAGAGACAGTAAAGTGCCTACAGAATTAGTAATGTGACTACAGAGGCAGTAAAGTGACTACAGAGGTAGTAAAGTGACTACAGAGGCAGTAAAGTGACTACAGAGGTAGTAACGTGACTACAGAGACAGTAAAGTGCCTACAGAGGTAGTAAAGTGACTACAGAGGCAGTAAAGTTCCTACAGAGGTAGTAAAGTGACTACAGAGGCAGTAAAGTGACTACAGAGGTAGTAACGTGCCTACAGAGACAGTAAAGTGCCTACAGAGGTAGTAAAGTGACTACAGAGGCAGTAAAGTTCCTACAGAGGTAGTAAAGTGACTACAGAGGCAGTAAAGTGACTACAGAGACAGTAACGTGCCTACAGAGACAGTAAAGTGCCTACAGAGGTAGTAAAGTGACTACAGAGGCAGTAAAGTTCCTACAGAGGTAGTAAAGTGACTACAGAGGCAGTAAAGTGACTACAGAGGTAGTAACGTGCCTACAGAGGCAGTAAAGTGACTACAGAGGCAGTTAAGTGCCTACACAGGTAGTAAATTGACTGTAAAACTTGGACGTAAACATGTAGGTTTTAAAATATAAATGTTTTATGAGGAAGGAAACTTCACAGGAACCTTTAATAATAACTAACCATTAATGTCATCAGTCATCTTCAGATCATCTCTAAGGATAACCTCTGACATCATCGGCAGGTTATGACCTCATTCTCTTCTTCCTCTGCTTGTTTAGAGTCAGTCTGTGTTTCCTGTCGGGAGCAGCGACGTGTGTTTCTTCTGTAAGCAGAGAGTTTATGTGATGGAGCGTTTGAGTGCTGAAGGTCTGTTCTTCCACCGAAGCTGCTTCCAATGCGACTTCTGCAGCAGCACGCTGAGACTCGCCGCATACGCATACCACGCCCCCAGCGGTGAGTTCACTGACAGGAAACAAAGATGAGAAAAAGACACATTCATGGTGAAGTCTCTTGGTTAAAAGGTCTGTTCACCCAAATCTCCAGCAGTGTAGTTTTGGTTTCAGATTTCTGTCCCCGCCATAACATAGAGACATTTAAATATGTCTAAACAAAACACACCAGAGACTCTTCATTACTGATGAATTCAAACTTTCACACAAATATGTAAATGTATGACACATGGAAGGCTATTTTTGCCAGTAAAAGACAAAAGAGAAGAAAAGTTATGGGACGAGTTCACAGTGTTTCCAGCAGTCAGGTGTCCATATGAACAGTGAAAGAGGTTTTCCTCGCTGTAATCATTCCTCCTGTTCATACTGGATATTAAAGATCCTTCAAATGTGCTTTCAATGGAAGTGATGGAGGATAAAATCCACAGTGTGTCCACACAGTCATTTAAAGTCTGTGTGAAGCTTCTATTCAGCTTCAGCAGTCTGAGTTAGTCATATCAAGTGGATATCTGACACATTTACAGTCTTTTTAGCATCAAATTCCCTCTTTGTGTTTCCTCGGACAGTGTTTCCCTGTTGAGCTGCAGGTGGAAGTATAGTAACAAAAAGAGGAACTTTGGCACTAAAAAGACTGTAACGTTGAAAGATATCTACTTGATTTGACTCATTTGGACGCTGAAGCTTCATATTAGCTTCAGACTGTGGATTTTGTCCTCCATCACTTCCATTGTAAGGTCATTATGAAGGGATCTTCTAATGGTCAGTATGAACAGGAGGAATGATTACAGCAAGAAACACAGCTTTAATGTTCATTTGGACTCCTGACTGTTGGTTTAAGATGGATGTGAGAAATTGTGAACCTGTCCTATCACTCATGAGAAAATATGGTATTGGCAACTACATTATGGTGAGATATAAACCATTTATTAACTGTTTATAGACTGATTATTGATGATAAACAGATTAAAGTCTGACAGCTGCACTGATGATTCAGATCTTCGTCTCATCAGTCTGATTTCACACTGATCACTGCTGCTGCCCGCAGATCTCTGATTAACCACATGATCACACTGTGCTGTCATGTGACTTGTGTATATGTGTGTGTGTGTGTGTGTATATGTGTGTGTGTGTGTGTGTGTGTGTGTGTTAGCGCCCCGTGCCTCACACATCCAGTGTGTGTTCGTGTGTGTGTGTTTTCGTCACACAATATGTTTATTGTGTGTTTGAGCTTCAGGACAAACAAGATCTTAAGTTTGTTTGCATAAAACTCTCCGGCCAATCAGAGCAGAGTGGTCACATGACCAGAGTTTGAAGGGGAGGCGGGAGAGAGTTTGAATGTTGGTATAAAAACATGAAGTTGTGTGAGAGAGCTGTCTGAACATCTGTAGAACATCTGTCCTGTTGTCTGACTCCTTCTTCTTCTCTCAGGGACGTTTTACTGTTTGCAGCACTACGACTCTCGTCTGAGCGCTCCAACGGCGAGGAAGAGACCGACGCCGTCTGACAAAGCTTCTTCTCACCGGACTTCAGTCGTAAGAACTTTTTGTCTAAATAAAGATTCAGATCTGTTTAAACTCCAGAGATTCACAATAAAAATAAAATCAAGCAACAAGAATATAAAACATGAAACCAGCGATGCAAAATATTTGTTATTTTATACTGGATTATACTGGATTATACTGGATTATTTAATTTACATGGTTACAGTGATGTTTACAGTACACAGTGAATACATGTGTAATAATTAATGCAGTAATATAATATTATGACACTCTGCGAGGACCAGAGTACTTTTACTTATGACACTTTAAATACTTTTTGTTGTTAATACATAATTACTTTAAGGCTTTGGTTCTCAAAGTGCAGTCCGGAGACCCCCCAGGGGTCCTTGAGGGGGTCCAGGGAGACCCCAGCAACAAGAGGAATAATTTATTTTCACTATAATTCCATCCATAAGTAACACAAAGACAGAACATATGACTATTCTGGTCCTGGGTTTCATACACTTTCTGCAATAAAACATGTAAATGGGGGTCTGTGGTATAACTTGTGTCAGTTTAGAGGTCCTTGACGGGTAAAACTTTGATAACCACCGCCTCAAGGTAAACTTCCAAGTGCAGGACTTTGTAATGGAGTATTTTACACAGTATTGGTACTTTTGCTGAGGTCAAATATCTGAATACTTTGTGCTGTAGTGTTGGTTGCTAGGATGTTCTTGGCAGTTGCCAGGGTTCTAGCAGGTGGTTGCTAAGGTTTCCTGGCTGGTAACCATGGAGTTCAAGGTGGTTGCTAGGGTGTCCATGTTTTATTGTTTTTGCGTGCTGGTCCTCACGGAGACGATGTTTCATTCAGCTGTGTTTGTCTTGGCCGGTGAAATAAAGTGTTCAGCTCCATCAGCTTCATGTTGAAAATAAACTGAGTGTGTTTGTTTTGTTTCAAGGCGTCTCTGGGATCCGCTCCATCGCTCTCCTCCGCTGACTCTCTGATCTCTGGAGCAGCTGACCGTCGTCGCTCCTCAGGTGAGTTCGCTTCACCTGCGTCGTCTTTCAGTCATCTTACCTGTCCACACTGAGGGTCGTCCTTAAACTGGGATCAATGTGGGCTTTAGTGTGTGTGTGTTTCTGTGTGTGTCTGTGTGTGTGCGCGGCTGTGTACGTGTGTATGCAGTGGTTTCTCTGATGGAGGCGGGGAAGAAGCTGGTGGCGACGCCGGAGAGGATCGAACTGGAAAACTACCGGCGGAGCTCGAAGGTGGAGACGGAGCTGCTGGAGGGAGCCGAGGAGCCGGAGGAGATCTCTGAGGAGGCGCTGAACCAATTCAACCTGTGTGTGGACAAGAAACACGCCAACAGGTCCAGGTCAGTGTACTGTGAACATACAAGAAACACGCCAACAGGTCCAGGTCAGTTTACTGTGAACATACAAGAAACACGCCAACAGCTCCAGGTCAGTTTACTGTGAACATACAAGAAACACGCCAACAGGTCCAGGTCAGTTTACTGTGAACATACAAGAAACACGCCAACAGCTCCAGGTCAGTTTACTGTGAACATACAAGAAACACGCCAACAGCTCCAGGTCAGTTTACTGTGAACATACAAGAAACACGCCAACAGGTCCAGGTCAGTTTACTATGAACATACAAGAAACACGCCAACAGCTCCAGGTCAGTTTACTGTGAACATACAAGAAACACGCCAACAGGTCCAGGTCAGTTTACTATGAACATACAAGAAACACGCCAACAGGTCCAGGTCAGTTTACTGTGAACATACAAGAAACACGCCAACAGCTTCAGGTCAGTTTACTGTGAACATACAAGAAACACGCCAACAGCTCCAGGTCAGTTTACTGTGAACATACAAGAAACACGCCAACAGCTCCAGGTCAGTTTACTGTGAACATACAAGAAACACGCCAACAGCTTCAGGTCAGTTTACTGTGAACATACAAGAAACACGCCAACAGCTCCAGGTCAGTTTACTGTGAACATACAAGAAACACGCCAACAGCTCCAGGTCAGTTTACTGTGAACATACAAGAAACACGCCAACAGGTCCAGGTCAGTTTACTGTGAACATACAAGAAACACGCCAACAGCGTATGTAAATTTATGTTTTTAAAAAAGTATGAGTTAAAATTATAAAATACATCAAAATTGTGTCAAGTTTAATACTTTTTTGGTAAAAACTGATCATTTCCAGTCAGAATTATAATTATTATACAGTCATGATTATGATGTTTTAAGTGTTTTCAATCAGATACAACATGAGTATTTTTATTTTTATCATTACTCACTTCCTGGCAGTAATGATCTTCCGTACATAAGCTCTTCCTCCTCCTCTTCATTTCTCTCCTCCTCCTCCTCCTCCTCCTCCTCCTCCTCCTCCTCCTCCTCCTCCTCCTCCTCTTATGTGAAACTGTTTGTTTTTCTGTGTTCAGCTCAGAGTCGGATATGGAGGAGGAGAGCGGCGGCGGTGGCCATCACCACCGTGTGACCTCAGAGACGGCCAGAGCTTCATGGAAGGAGGCTCTGCAGCTCCACCTCCACCTGAGAGGTGAAGAAGAGGAGGAGGAGGAGGAGGAGGAGGAGGACCATGAGGATGAAGACGGGGGAGGCAGTGAGATGGAGTCCAGTGATGGTAGGTCTCAGTTTGTTTTTCTGTTTCCTGTCTGTCAGGTCGTTAGTTTGAATCCACAGCTTGTTGTGATGTTGTGATGTTGTTGTGTTGTGATGTTGTTGTGTTTTAATGTGATGTTGTTGTGTTGTGTTGTGGTGTTGTGTTGTTGTGTGATGTTGTGATGTTGTGATGTTGTTGTGTTGTGTTGTGGTGTTGTTGTGTGATGTTGTTGTGTGATGTTGTTGTGTGATGTTGTGATGTTGTTGTGTTGTGATGTTGTTGTGTTTTAATGTGATGTTGTTGTGTTGTGGTGTTGTGTTGTTGTGTGATGTTGTCGTGTTTTTGTGTTTTAATGTTGTGATGTTGTGTTGTGTTGTGATGTTGTTGTGTGATGTTGTGGTGTTGTGTTGTGATGTTGTGTTGTGTGATGTTGTGTTGTGATGTTGTGGTGTTGTTGTGTGATGTTGTGGTGTTGTTGTGTTGTGTTGTGATGTGTTGTTGTGTGATGTTGTGGTGTTGTTGTGTTGTGTTGTGATGTTGTTGTGTTGTGTTGTGTTGTGTTGTTGTGTTGTGTTTTAATGTTGTGATGTTGTTGTGTGATGTTGTGTGATGTTGTTGTGTGATGTGGTGGTGTTGTGTTGTGATGTTGTGTTGTTGTGTGATGTTGTGGTGTTGTTGTGTTGTGTTGTGATGTTGTGGTGTTGTGTTGTGTTGTGGTGTTGTTGTGTGATGTTGTGGTGTGATGTTGTGATGTTGTGGTGTAGTTGTGTGATGTTGTGGTGTTGTTGTGTTGTGTTGTTGTGTTGTTGTGTTGTGTTGTGATGTAGTTGTGTGATGTTGTGGTGTTGTTGTGTCTCCCCCTGCTGGTAGAAGGGGAGTACAGTCCCTGGGAGGTGGAGCGTCGTTCAGGCCTGTGGCTCCTGTTAGAGGAGGAGACAGGTAGCATCCAAACCAATAATAATAATAATAATAATAATAATAATAATAATAATAATAATAATAATAATTTAACTTCATCAACTCTCTGCTGTCATGATATTTTTATCAACATAAATGTTATTGATTATTATAATAATATTAATCAGCTGCTCAATTTTCTCCCCAGAATAAATAATGTATTTATTATTATTATTATTTATTATTTTCAGTTAACTGTCCAGTGATATTTATTCTCATTTAAATATACTGAGTTTATTGATCACCCACCATGTGTGTATATATAATATATCACTCAATATTCAATATTGAACGTATCATAATGAACTGTGATTAAAAACTGATCGATTATTGACTGATCGATGATTGATGATTGATTTTTGTGTCCCCCCCCCAGAGGAGGGCATCTCTCCTCCTCTCATCTCATCAGCTGGAGGAAGTGATGTCACACCAGTGGAGCCTGACTCCACCTCCTCTGACACTCACCTCCCCTTCACCACGCC
This sequence comes from Thunnus maccoyii, assembly GCF_910596095.1. NCBI lineage: Eukaryota > Metazoa > Chordata > Actinopteri > Scombriformes > Scombridae > Thunnus > Thunnus maccoyii. The sequence goes on from NC_056555.1 coordinate 26,321,690, forward strand.
TGACTCCGCCCCCTCACCTGTGACTCCGCCCCTCGTCCACACACCCTCCACCGCCTCCTTCATCACCACGCCTGACTCCGCCCCCTCCGTCAGCTCAACGAGCCTCGACGAGGAGAGAGAGGGAGCCCCGCCCACACAGCTCACGCCTCTGGTTGTCATAGAAACAGCAGCTCAGAGACACGCCCCCCAACCTGCCTCTTGGGGAGGAGCCAGAGGGCGGGGCTCTTTTGATGACATCAACCCTGAACTGCCGCCAAAGAAGCCCCTCGTCCTGCAGGAGAGGGGGGCGGTGCCATATCAGGAGGGGGCGTGGTCAGACCAGGAGGAGGCGGGGCCAGATAAAGAGGAGGGAAGGAGGAGACGCAGAGGAGCACACACTCTCCCCCCTCGACTCCTCCCCCCTCTGCAGGCCGGGGGCGGGGCTCTCCTCCTCCACCTGAGGGGTCTTCGGGAGGCTCCGCCCCTCAGACAGGTGGAGGAGGAGGGGGGCGGGGCCAGAGCCCTGTGGAGGGCGGTGTTCTCTGGAAACAGGAAGAAGAAGAAGAGGGGCGGGGCTTCACTGCCAGGTGCAGGGAAGCTGAAGAAGGAAGCAGCCAATCCCAGGAGAGCAACAGGTGATGATGACTGTAACACGCATGCAGAGTGATGTCACTGTGATGAGGTCATGATTCTACTTCCTGTTTGTTGTCTCAGATTTGAGAAGAGGTCTCACTCTGACAGAAGAATCTGATCTGGACTCGTCCACTCTGCTGCAGAGATGTTCGCTGACGCCCAGAAACAACGTAAGACTCAAGCACAGCTCACACCACAGCCATGGTCTTCATCATGTATGTGATCAATACTTCAATACATCAATACACTCAGCGGCCACTTTATCAGGAACACCTGTGCAATCTAACGCAGTCCAACACAGCAGCTTCTCTGGGGTGCATTATATTGATAATATTGATACTCCATTAACATACATGAGGGGGACAAATTATCAATAACACTCCAGTTCACCAGCAGCACCAGTATGACCTCAATAATAAACATACGGCAGAATTATCACCTTTCTGACAACGTCAACAAAACCCAAAATGTATAAACTTCATAAAAGTAGAATTTATGGAGAAGCTGCTGTGTTGGACGCATTAGATCACACAGGTGAGTTTATCAATACTTTGATAAGTTTTCTATAAACATCAGACAGTTTATATCAGAAAAATAAAATCCATCAGATTCAACATCATTAGAGCGACAGCTGCAGCTTTTTATCCTGTAGTCTACATTATATATGAGACGTCTACAGGTTAACTGTCCTCTCGTGTTCGTAGCTGCGTCTGGAGCTGTTCGACCTCGCGTCTGAAATTCAGAGAGTCTCAATAAAAGAGGAGAAGCAGCAGCAGCAGGAGGAGGAGGAGGAGGAGGAGGAGGTATCACAGGAGGATGTTCTGTACATCAGCTCTGTTAGATGGAGTGATGGTTCAGTTTCTGTGACTGTAGACTCCTTTACAAGACTTCAGACTGAACTTATCTCAGCTGACTCGGACTTGTTTCGTGTGACTTGAGACGTTTCTCTGCAGTTGAGACTCAACTTGTCCTTAAAGACTTAAAACAGTAGAAATACAGTAGATAGTTGTAGTTAGTTGAGTTCAGTGACTGTGGAGTCTGAACTATGAAGCAGGTTCAACATATCCAGGATCTTCTGGTTATCTGGCTTCACTGAGCCTGACTTTGTCCGTCCAGAACCAGAACTATGAAGCTGTTACCAACCAGCTCAGTAACTCTGGTTTAACAGCTGCGAGCGCGTTCATGTGAAAGAGGCGGGTCGTTAATAACGAGCGCGTTCATGTGAAAGAGGCGGGTCGTTAATAACGAGCTCGTTCATGTGAAAGAGGCGGGTCGTTAATAACGAGCTCGTTCATGTGAAAGAGGCGGGTCGTTAATTACGAGCTCGTTCATGTGAAAGAGGCGGGTCGTTAATAACGAGCGCGTTCATGTGAAAGAGGCGGGTCGTTAATAACGAGCTCGTTCATGTGAAAGAGGCGGGTCGTTAATAACGAGCGCGTTCATGTGAAAGAGGCGGGTCGTTAATAACGAGCGCGTTCATGTGAAAGAGGCGGGTCGTTAATAACGAGCGCGTTCATGTGAAAGAGGCGGGTCGTTAATAACGAGCGCGTTCATGTGAAAGAGGCGGGTCGTTAATAAGGAGTGACGTCATCAGAACCATGAATGAAGTTCTTCATATGAGATGAAACAGTGAAACCAAGAACCTGCAGATTCAACCAAGTGAATGTAAACGAGCCTGTAATCATACAACAAACACTAGAAATCATAAATAAATCAAATACATGTAGGAATTATTCTATATGACTGAAGTATAGAGGGAGTATTTTCACTGTTTAGAAACCATCTGAATATGTCACATAACAAACTTAAAGTAACGTCAGACTGTTTCTGCTGCTGAAGCAAAGAGTGTAAAAGTATTTAATGACTGATGATTTATAATCATGGAGCCAATTAACAGTGAGGATTATTGATCTCTGGTGTTTATCTGCAGTTGTCTGATGTTATTCTGACTGCAGCCATGAATCAGAGAGTAAAATCACTATTCAACTATTAAAATATGTGTTTAGTGTCGTAAACGATCTCCGTTTGTTAGAAGCTCTGATTTAAAACCAGAAACATGAAACAATAAAATGTTTCCACTGATCTATAAAAATATATATTGATCTTTTTAAAAAATCATTTTATTGTAATTTGGGACTTTTGTCCATGATTTAGATGATTAACTCTGATAAGAAGTGAACCACCGTCGTAGGACTGAAAACCTGCTTCATAGTACAGACCTCTGGTGACCTGTAGTGACCTCTGGTGACCTGTGATGAGTCTGTTTGTGTTTTCTGACGGTCTCTGTCCTCCGTCTCTCAGCCTCCATACGTCCCTCACGCTCTGGCTTTTAAACGAGCATACGCTATCAAGGTACAGACCCATCCATCATACCTGAAGGTTCTAGTCTCAGTCCCATAACATCTGAAGGTTCTAGTCTCAGTCCCATAATACCTGAAGGTTCTAGTCTCAGTCCCATCACACCCGAAGGTTCTAGTCTCAGTCCCGTCACACCTGAAGGTTCTAGTCTCAGTCCCGTCACACCCGAAGGTTCTAGTCTCAGTCCCGTCACACCTGAAGGTTCTAGTCTCAGTCCCGTCACACCTGAAGGTTCTAGTCTCAGTTCTGTCACACCTGAAGGTTCTAGTCTCATTTCTGTCACACCTGAAGGTTCTAGTCTCAGTCTCATAATACCTGAAGGTTCTAGTCTCAGTCCCGTCACACCTTAAGGTTCTAGTCTCAGTCCCGTCACACCTGAAGGTTCTAGTCTCAGTCCCGTCACACCTGAAGGTTCTAGTCTCAGTCCCGTCACACCTGAAGCTTCTAGTCTCAGTCCCGTCACACCTGAAGCTTCTAGTCTCAGTCCCGTCACACCTGAAGGTTCTAGTCTCAGTCCCGTCACACCTTAAGCTTCTAGTCTCAGTCCCGTCACACCTGAAGGTTCTAGTCTCAGTCCCGTCACACCTGAAGCTTCTAGTCTCAGTCCCGTCACACCTGAAGGTTCTAGTCTCAGTCCCATAATAC
>NC_056555.1:26327804-26392804 GCF_910596095.1 Thunnus maccoyii
TGTGCTGACTGTTCTTTATTTATCAGATTCTGTATCTGTGATGAAGTTTCTGTCTCTCGGGGGACTAAAGCTCGCTGTATTGATCCTCTGATGGTGTTTTGGATGCACTGATCCAGTTCCTGCAGTGTTTTAGAAACCTTTAGTCCGACCATGACGTGATGCTGAGAAAGCTGCTCTTTGCTTAGAATAACAGTTTCTGACTCTTCACATAGTTCTGACGTCATGTTTCCCGCCATCACAACGCTGCTTAGTGATCAGTGATCTGCCGGACACTTGAGGCGGCCATGTTTATAACAGGTGATCACTGGCTGCAGGTTGAGTTATTGATGAGTCCATCAAACCCCGCTGAACGCTTCAATAGAACAGACACAACTCAAAGAATAACTGACCTTTGGTACAAAGTTCAGTTGGTCAATGTCATTAATTTGCTAAATGCCACGTGGTGCCAGGGAAGAGGGAGCCGCCAGACCACCAGGATGGGGGGCGGGTTTTATGCAACGTGAAGACAATGTCCAGCTGCCTCCAGCTCCAACCAACCAGGAACCAGCAACATACACACAACACACACATAACACACAGCAGTCCTGGCAGGGGTCCTGGTCCTGGCAGGGGTCCTGGGGCCGTAACAGTTCTTCCTGTGATGGATCTTTAGTCAGACGGGTTTTGGTTTAGATTCTGTCTGTGTGTCACCACAGCAGTAAAATGTGACATTTAAAACATTTGACAGTAATTTCTCTTTAAGTGACAGAGTCTAATTTAATCTGGATCAATTACAATAATCAATAATTAATTACTCTCTCTGCAGGACTGGGTAAACTGGAGAACCCGGGTCTCATGCAGCAGTGGTTTCAGCTGGTCCAGCAAAAGAACGCTCTAGTTCGATATGAGTCTGAGCTCATCATATTGTGAGTACTTGATCTTTGACCTCCGACTTAATAAACTCAGCAGATCTGAATCCCTCAGGACTCGGTCAGGACCTCCTGGACCTGGTCTCAGACCTACCTGTTCTGTGTTTCAGTGCTCGAGAGCTGCAGCTGGAGGACCGGCAGAGTCGCCTGCAGCAGGAGCTCCGAGAGAGGATGGCTGTGGACGGTAACATCCCACTCATTCATTACACCTGCCCAGCACCTGAACACCTCATTCACACCTGTGTCCCCTCGCACCTGTTCCCTCAGACCTGTTTCACACCTGTGTTCCCTCAGACCTGTTTCACACCTGTGTTCCCTCAGACCTGTTCCCTCAGACCTGTTTCACACCTGTGTTCCCTCACACCTAATTCACACCTGTTCCCTCAGACCTGTTTCACACCTGTGTTCCCTCACACCTAATTCACACCTGTTCCCTCAGACCTGTTTCACACCTGTGTTCCCTCAGACCTGTTTCACAGCTGTGTCCCTCCACACCTGTTTTACACCTGTGCCCCCTCACACCTAATTCACACCTGTGTCCCCTCAGAACTCATTCACACCTGTGTTCCCTCAGACCTCATTCACATCTATGTTCCCTCAGACCTCATTCACACCTGTGTCCCCTCACACCTGTTCCCTCAGACCTGTTTCACAGTTGTGTCCCCTCACACCTGTTTTACACCTGTGTCCCCTCACACCTGGACCTCACCTGTGTATCCTCTATGTGTCTCAGACCACCTGAAGGAGGAGGCGGAGCTGCTGGCAGAGCGTCTGATCCTGGAGGAGATGTTGGAGGTGGTGGAGCAGAGAGATGCTCTGGTGTCTCTGCTGGAGGAGCAGAGGCTGCAGGAGCGCCAGGAGGACCAGGATCTGGAGGCCGTCATGATTTCCCGGGAAATGGGTCTGCACTGGACCTGAACTGGTCTCCAGAGTCTCTGCTGGACCTGATATCCAATATTCACTCTCTTTTAGCTCTGTTCCTGCTCTCTACCAGCTCCTGAGGGAAACATCCGGCTCTTTAGCTGCTAAATGCTCCACGATGTTCACCAGCTAGCCTACAGCTAACTGAGCAGCTGCCTGCTGAGGCCCGAAACGACGCTATGAGACGCTGAGAGTGAACCAGAACAGTAAAGTTGCAGCCGGACAGATAAACAATGAGCTGAAACTCACTATAAAGCTCCGTAAAGCCGAGAGGAGCTGCAGAGTCTCTGTAGGTTCATCATCACACACATCAGACTGTGGAGGACAGAAATATGTTATAGAGGCTTTAAAGACGCAAAGAAGAAGAAAACAACAGTGATGACATCACTAAACTCACTGAGAGTCCAAACAAAACCTGATGATCAGTGAAATGATCCAATAATGTTTCAATAAACACTAAAAACCAGCGAGTTACACTTTGACCCAGTTTGAGTCGATGAAGCAGCAACAACATCAGATTAACGTTACTTTAACAATCGACAACAAACGAGTAGATGATAACAGGCTTCAGTTTGGGTCAATAATATAAATAACAGTAAAACAACGTTAACAGTATCGTGTCACTGCTTTATTGATCCAAACTGTGTTTATAATCATCTTTAATATCAGTTCAACTTAAAACTTCTTTTGTCTAAATGAAGCCAAAATATTTAGTTTGTAACGTTTTCCTGACGTCGGCCACCAGCGACGACTTCTCTCCTGTTATTGATTATTAATCTGTGTTCAAGTAGTTGAGACGTATTGATCGTTGTGCCGAACTTCACCAAACCGCCTTATTTGATGTTCCAGCTGCCATCGACGCCTGCCGTCACTAACGAGTCATGTGACTGATTATTAATCAAACAGCCTTCTGTATGTTGGAGAATAAACAACTGACAGCTGATGTTTGTGCTTCTGTGGTTTTTCATCTCACTGCTACAAAGTGTCTGTCGATGCGAACGTGATGAACACATGAAGAGTTTAATGATCACATGATGTCAACTTCATCACACAGCTGCAAACATCTGGGATCAGAGTTCTTTCATAATAACTAAACAAAAATAATTAAAAAGTTAAAAAGTGAATAAAATAATTTGAAATCACAGAATGACGAAGACAAAACTTACAAAACTACACGTGAAATATCTGAATATTTTACAATATTCTCATATTTTACTGTTTGACTTTAAATGATCGATTGAAGCGTCTTCAGTTATTAATAAACACAGAAACGATGAATGAAACTAACAAACTATTTACACTGTAAAACCTTCATTTAACAGATCAGTCACTGAAACATTCTTGTTGTTTTTAAAGTCAGTATCACTAACTTGTGTTAAATACTTTAATAGTGAAAACGAGTTCGGGAACAATTTAAATGCAAATTACTGATTTATTATTTAACAAAACATTAATGATAAAACAGATAAAATGTCAGTCAGGTGTCGTTGACTAAAGCTGAAACACTGAGGCCGTTGCTATTGACAACCAGAGGAAATGATCCTGGCTAACTGGTTTTACTGGATGTTTGGTCTTTGTGCTGCAGTGGAAACAGATCACAGCACTTTAATTATAATAATCTATAATCTATAAGAACCTAAATACCTTCCACATGTTGCTCAGATGTTTGTGAACTTTGTTTCACAACCTCAGAGTGTTTCAGTGAGTCCGGGTCGTAACTTCCTGTTAACAAACTGAATTATTGCTCCAACAGGAAGTTCTGCAAACATCCTGAAACTGTTGCTGGAAACACGTTAAACACTTCTGGATTCATTTCAGTCAATCTACTAAAAACAAGAAGTCAAACGTTTCATACAGATTTTATTTCTTTATAAAATCATTTTTCAGGAAGAAGACACTTTTCAGACAGAAGCTCTTCATCAGAGAGAAACACATTTGATTGGTCGGTTGATTGATACAGTTGTTGTGTGTCGATACTGGTTCTGACTGGTTAACAGACTGGTTCCTGGTCTACAGACTGGGGGTCTGGCCGGCGTCCACCTTCAGGTCTTTGGCCACCAGGTAAGCGGTGACCGGGTGCATCGCGCCTCGGGTAGCCAGAAACACTCGGACCGCTTCCTCTCGGTACTTTTCAAAGTTAAAGACCTCTCTGGAGAAAAAACAGGAAACTGGATCATTAAATGCTGAAAAACTACAAAAACTACTGAAACTACTGAAACACAAAGAGTGAAATTTAAACTGATGTGTGACTGAGAAATGAAGTAAAGTGTCAGTGAAACTAAATGAACTGTTGAATGAAGTAACATGAAATAAAATGAAGTGAATTAAAGTGAATTAAAGTGAATTAAAGTGAATTAAAGTGTCAGTTGAGTTTCACGGTACCTGAAGAGCGGTCGTGTGAACTTCATCCTGCCCTGTTCTGTCGCCATCTTCAGCGCCATGGCAACCGCATCCTCCCACTTAGACCGCACACACAGCCGCAGCCACCTGCAGAGAGACGACGGCCAATCACAGGAGGTTTTACTGGGAGGGGGGAGGGGCTTGACCTGATGTAGACTTCTTACCTGAAGCGGATCTCTGAGTTCATGATGGAGTTCAGATCATAAACCTCCTGCATCCGCTTCACGTGAGCCAGAGGGAGCGGATCCTGCAGGAGAACAAGGTGTTACTGAAGAGACCAGAGGACTGAAGTGGACTGTAGAAGACTGTGGTAATCTGAAGTGGACTGTGGTGACCTGAAGTGGACTGTGGAGGGCTGTGGTGACCTGAAGTGGACTGTGGTGACCTGAAGTGGACTGTGGTGACCTGAAGTGGACTGTGGAGGACTGTGGTGATCTGAAGTGGACTGTGGTGACCTGAAGTGGACTGTGGAGGACTGTGGTGACCTGAAGTGGACTGTGGTAACCTGAAGTGGACTGTGGAGGACTGTGGTGATCTGAAGTGGACTGTGGTGACCTGAAGTGGACTGTGGAGGACTGTGGTGACCTGAAGTGGACTGTGGTGACCTGAAGTGGACTGTGGTGACCTGAAGTGGACTGTGGAGGACTGTGGTGATCTGAAGTGGACTGTGGTGACCTGAAGTGGACTGTGGTGACCTGAAGTGGACTGTGGAGGACTGTGGTGACCTGAAGTGGACTGTGGTAACCTGAAGTGGACTGTGGAGGACTGTGGTGATCTGAAGTGGACTGTGGTGACCTGAAGTGGACTGTGGAGGACTGTGGTGACCTGAAGTGGACTGTGGTGACCTGAAGTGGACTGTGGTGACCTGCAGTGGACTGTGGTGGACTGTGGTGACCTGAAGTGGACTGTGGTGGACTGTGGTGACCTGAAGTGGACTGTGGAGGACTGTGGTAATCTGAAGTGGACTGTAGCGGACTGTGGTGACCTGAAGTGGACTGTGGTGGACTGTGGTAATCTGAAGTGGACTGTGGTGGACTGTGGTAACCTGAAGTGGACTGTGGTGGACTGTGGTAATCTGAAGTGGACTGTGGTGGACTGTGGTTTTACCTCATGCAGCAGGAGGGACAGGAACTCGATGAGCTGGTGGGAGGACAGCGTCTTCACATCGGACTTGTTGAAGCTGTTCAGGTCCTGGTCTTTGGCCTGAGGGGGGACAGAGGGTGGAGGTCCAGCAGTTGTTTTATTTTTGACTCTTGTGAAGAACTTTGTGACCTTTCGCACCTTTAATCAGCTTTAATCAATAACACAATCGATCATAAATCAATAACCCGACCAGTGTGAACATCTGGTCTCACCTTGATCCACCTCTGGCTCAGAGCGATGCAGGCGTCGGCCATCGTCGTGTCGTACCTGAAACACAGCACAGGTGTCAGAACTGATGCGGTTTAAAACCAGGACCTGTACCTGATGGGGGTCCGGTAGGATCCACTCACTGAGGTTTGACCGGAGGCATCCCGGGAGTGAACATCCAGGCGGTCCAGTCCACCTTGTTCAGGACGTCCACCTGAGACACAAACCAGATCAGAGTTACACTGAAACCTGCCCCAAACGCCCAGACCTGACCAAACCAGGTCCAGAACCAGGTCCAGAACCAGGTCCAGAACCAGGTCTAGGTTAAGAATGTAACTGATAGATGAGAACTGTATCCAACAGCTTCTAGAAACTCACCTTGTCTTTAAAGTAGGTGAACAGGTAGTTCTTCCACTCGTCTGTGGTGACGCTGCTGTAGGCGAACAGCTGGATGTAGGACTTGACGAACCCCATGAACACCTCTGCAGGAGACAGACAGGTAAACAGGTAAATAACACACGTTACGTTCCTTCATGACGATGCAGACAGGTGAGCTCAGGTGCGTTACCCGGCCCTCCCAGTAGCTCCTCCAGGTGGTAGAGCAGAGCGAAGCCCTTTTCGTAGGGCACCGAGGAGAAGGCCTCGTCGGGGTCCACGTCCTGCAGGCTGGGGACCAGGTTAGTCAGAGGGCTGTTGGCTCCGAACGTGTTCACCTGAGCGACGACACGGACGACGTGAGACAAAACAACCGATTAGAGCCTGAACGTCTGACGAACTGAGAGTTTAAAAGATATTTAACGAGGTGAAGAAAATACAAACCGAGTCCTGCAGGTCCTTCCAGCCCCCCATGGCTTTAAACTGCCGGAACTGTTCGCTCTCCAAACACCTGCCGATCATCCTCTCCAGGTACACCGTGTGACCCTCGTTCAACCTGCACGCATGCACACGCACGCACACGCCCGTGCACACACACACACACACACACACACACACACACACGCACACACACACACACACACACACACACACACACACACACACACACACGCACACACACACACACACACACACACACACACACACAGGTGAGGTGTGAACAGGTGTGAACAGGTGTGAACAGGTGAGGTGTGAGCAGGAGTGAACAGGTGTGAGCAGGTGTGAGCAGGTGTGAGCAGGTGAGGTGTGAGCAGGTGTGAGCAGGTGTGAGCAGGTGTGAACAGGTGAGGTGTGAGCAGGTGTGAGCAGGTGTGAGCAGGTGTGAGCAGGTGTGAACAGAAGTGAACAGGTGAGGTGTGAGCAGGTGTGAGCAGGTGTGAACAGAAGTGAACAGGTGAGGTGTGAGCAGGTGTGAGCAGGTGTGAGCAGGTGTGAACAGAAGTGAACAGGTGAGGTGTGAGCAGGTGTGAGCAGGTGTGAACAGAAGTGAACAGGTGAGGTGTGAGCAGGTGTGAGCAGGTGTGAACAGAAGTGAACAGGTGAGGTGTGAGCAGGTGTGAGCAGGTGTGAACAGAAGTGAACAGGTGAGGTGTTCACTCACCAGAAGTGCTCCCAGGTCTTGTTGGTCACCAGGTTACCGGTCCAGCTGTGAGAGATCTCATGAGCAATCACCTGCCAGGAGGATCAACACGTCAACATGTATGAACACATGAAGGTGAACAGGTGAAAAGGTGAACGGGTGAAAAGGTGAACGGGTGAACGGGTATCCACTTTAACTTTGATAGAAACATGTGACTCACGTTGGACAGAGATTTGTCTCCTGCCTGAAAGACACAGAGACAGGAAACAGCTGATGTGAGGTCATGTGACTTATACACACATATGTACATACAGGTGTGTGTGTGTGTGTGTGTGTGTGTGTTTACCAGCAGGGTGGGCGTGGCGAAGGTCAGACAGGGGTTTTCCATCCCGCCGTACGGGAAAGATGGAGGCAGAACCAGGATGTCGTACTGACCCCAAACATATGGACCTGCCAAGTCCTCCGCTGTCTTCAGCATGGTCTCCGTCTGTCACACAGGAAGTAACACACCTGTACTGTCTCTACATCACACAGGTGAGTCCTTTACCTGTCCTGTTCAGTCTGACTCACCTCTGAGAACTCAAACGCTGCTTTATCCACAAACTCCTTCTCAGACCAGACTCTGGACCTCGGCCCGATCTCCCTGCCAACCAATCAGAGCACAGAGCACGGTGAACTGCTGCAGGTCACATGATGACATCAGTGAACAGGTGAGAGAGACTGTACCTGCTCTCCAGAGCTCCCACCACGATGGCTATCAGGTAGGAAGGCATGGGCACCTGAGGACAAGTCAGAGGTCAGAGGTCAGGTGTGCTAGCCTGGATAAACTGACCTGCCAAAAGATAAAAGAGTAGAAGAAGAAGAGCAGACTAACCGGCTGTCTGAAGCGGTAGATGATGCGATTACTGTCCTGAGGATCCACCTCCTGACCGTCTCTCATGGCGCTCATCACCGCCACCAGGTCTTTAGGAACAGACACCTGGACAGGTAAACATCACACATCACACATCACACCTGAGAGAAAGGTACACACACCAAGGTCAGTGTGTGTGTGTGTGTGTGTGTGTGTGTGTGTTACCTGAGCGTAGTAGGTGTGTTTGACAGACGGGCTGTCCTGACAGGGGACCATACTCCTGCAGTGATGAGCCTGTGAGACAAAACACAGGGCGAAGCTACAAACGGTTTCCTCACACAGGTTCAGGTTCCTGAATGTAACCGAACCTCACGACGATGTTCACATGTCACTGACGAAACGCCTCAGATGTTTGCACATGAACACGAAACAAAAGAAGAAGAACGACGGCAGTTAGAGAGAAGAGGAAGAAAGCGGTGATGTCATCATCAGTCTGTCATCACCTCAAACTGTTCAAACCACCAACTGTTACTAAAGACCCGGGACTCAAGACCAGAGTCCACCTACACACAGCCGAACACCTGTCAGCTGAGCTCAGGACAGTCCAGGACAGTCCAGGACAGTCCAGGTGAGTCCAGGTGAATCCAGGTGAATCCAGGTGAGTCCAGGTGAGTCCAGGTGAGTCCAGGTGAGTCGCTGCTTTCAATGTTCCTGTGAAGAAGGAGAAGTGAAAGCTCACCTGGCACTGGCTGAACAGGTAGGGCTGTTTCTTCCCGGCGGTCTGCTCAGGTGAGAGCCACTGCAGCGCCGACGCAGCCGGAGACGTCTCATAGGTCACCTCCACGATCACATGCTGCCCTCTGATTGGTCCACACAACAAACACACATGTTCATTAGCTTGTATATTGAAGGTGAAGAAGACAGTTAAAGATGTCAGACAGGTGAGCTCACCTGGAGAGGTCAAAGGGCAGCGTGATCTCCAGCGGGGTCCCCTTGAAGCTGTGTTTAGGGCCCATCGTAAACCGCGCCGCCTGTCCATTCGTGCTCACTGACACGATCTTCAGATCTTTGGTGTCCAAAGTCTGCAGCAGATAAACACTGACCTGTCACCTCTGACCTCAGTCTACACACCTGGTCTGACACTTCAGGTAAATTCAGTCTTATATCACCAGGACGTCACAATAAACTCACTTTAGAAAGAGATAAATTATATTTGATCATTAATCAACCTGCTGCTTTATCACAACTCAGCCTTCAAATCAAAGTCTGCAGAGCCAATAAACGACCCAATAAATTCATTTAGTCTCATATCACAAGTACATCAAACCAAACTCCATTAAAACTGAGCAGGATCTGCAGATACGATATATTCTCATATCTGCTCACCTGATTCACAACAGTTTCTGCCTCCAACACGCTTCAACTGGAGGAACTGAGATTATAAATGAATACAGATGTTAAACTAAGAGATTTAAAGACATTAATGAACAAAATCACAACTAACTCATTAAACTGCAACTATAATCTGTTCATGTTAATCTCAGGTGAACTCAGCTGTTCTACACACTGAACTGTGAACTGTGAAGTCCACGACATCAACAGCCCCAATAAATCCTGATTGTACGTGAAGTTCATCAGACCATTAAACACAGCACTTTAAATTCTCCTTCATTTAGTCAAATATAAACAACTAAAGGACACCATGAACTGGATTATTACAGATTATTATGCTGAATTACAGACGGTCTTTCTGACATTCAGGTTAAATTATTGAATCTTTTAACATAAAGTCAAAGTGAAACATCTGATGAACAATTATCAGATTATAATCCCAGTCAAAGTCCACAGAGCCCCAATAAACTCACTGGGTTTTATATCCTGAAGACAAACAGATTCATTTACACAACAAACCCAGAAAGACTTTAAATGTTAAATATATAAGGAACAAATCGCAGCAGAGTAACATCTCAAATATTCACAAACTTAATATTTAATATTTGTCAACATTTAATCACCAGATTTTTATATAATTTGGTGTTTTGACAGGCAGGTTGTGTTCAAAGATAATTTACAGATTATAATCCAGACTGCATGGTTTAATGACCACTTCAGGGACCAAACACACAGTCTGACATCAGAACACCGGGAATGAACGAGCCCGTTAGCTTCCCGGCTAACACCCCCGGGGTCCGTTAACGTTACCAGAGAGGAGAAACGGTCCTCCAGAGCCTCCACGGTGAGCGCCACCTGCCCGCTGATGACGTGTCTGTCGAAGTCCACGTGCAGGGTCAGGTTCAGGTGTTTGGTGACGCACCTGGTGAACGAGGAGAAGGAGCACGGGTCAGAAGACATGATGATCCGTCCGGTTACAACCGAGAGACTGAGGCGACGACTGTCAGCCAGCCGGGTTATCTACCGGAACAGGCTCCAAACACATCCGCTACCGGCATTTTCAAAATAAAAGAGTCACATCACAGGCGCGCCATAAACACCGCCCACCTGCCCATTCTACAGTAAAAGTATGAACAACAAACATCAGACAACACAATTTTTGCAAGACAAAAATATCTATTTTTATTTTTATGAAGTAAAATTTCTTCTCAAACAAACAAATTGAACTACTGTGTAGTTACATGACTGCACACTGATACACCACTGCAGTCCTCTGTGTCATTCTGTATGAATACACTTGATTTAATTAGACTAAGACATTTAATTAGTACCAATCTAAGGGCAGCTTAACCTAATGACAACTATGCATCATCACACTAAGGGACTATTTAAAAAAGCACAATTACTCTTATCAAGATACAGTGACTTTGATTACTGGTGAGTTACTGGTGAGTTACTGGTGGTAACGGGGAAGTCACCGTTTGTATTTATTAAAGAGGAGGTTTTAGTAAGGGGTAGGTGAGCCATCGATTCATTCATTTCATTTGCTAGCTTAAAATGCTTTGTTTTAACATTGAATTTGTAGCCCGACAAATACGTAGCTACTGATATTTTGTGATAACCAGACTGATCTAACCTTCCATTTACACTTCATTAATCAGTCTGACATTACATTCATGTTTGCTGTTTTTTTATTTCTTTTGTTTTATCCCAACCAGTCAGTAGCCAGTTACCTATCTGTCCCGCCAACGTCCTTTTCAGTTAGCTAACAGGAAGTTACTGTAGTTGTTGCTAGGAGCAGTTAACTTATCATCTTTCACATCGATCAAGAAATATGTCCACTTTAGACGACAACCTGTCCGCTGCACTGATATTATCAACGCTCGTTGTCATGTTTCTGTTACTTTTTTCATGGATGTAGCTAGCTCGCTAGCTAGCTGTGTATTGGTCGATTTCTCCAACTGGAGGAAATCACTGACATCATCAGTGACCATTGTGAGTGGCTAAATAAATCAGACGTGCGTGCAGCACATCTCCAGACTGGAATCAGGCTCATGTTTCACCGTCAGCAGGTGCAGGTTGTCGCCATGCAGGTACTTTGGGTTTGGAACGACTTTGTACTGCAAAAATAGTTCTTAAGAAAACAGGTTTCTTGAAAGACACATTGCTTTTGATTTGTTTAATTATTAAATGCTGTCAGTGCCACAAAGGAAATTCTATTCAGTCTCATTATGTTGGTGCAGAAATATCAGAGGAGTAAATCTCAATACTTGGACAAGTACAACCAAAAGTATCTGCATGGCTACAGAACACTAGAGACAAGTGAGAGAATATGGTTTTCCATATTCAAAACTGGCGGTTCAGGTAACGGACACAACTAGAAAAGGCCCTGATGAAGATGAGGGGCTCTGGTTTCAGTAAACCAGGATGAAGGGGCCTACCAACTGTCAGCTGCTGTCCTCAAACAGCTAGCAGAGGTCAGTGTCTGCAGGTTCTCCACAATACAAATACACTACTGTATTCATTCAGCAAGGAAACAGGAAATAAAACCAACATACCTTCAAACTGCTCCAACATCACACACAGAAAATATCACTTCATCATGTTGTTCACTTGTTTGCATTGTTGTTGAGCTGCTGTGTGATTAATGTCACCCTTAATGATGCATTTAATTCACTACAAACACTGTAAATCATTGAAATCCTGCAGCAGATTCATCAAGACAAGTTTTATTGAGACTGTTTTATTTATTCTGACAAGTTTGAGGCTTCAAGTGTTGAAAATGTTTGTAAAAATAATCTTCTTTGCTAATTTTCTAAAACTATTTTCTACTGTTATTTTCTGTAATGAACAACATTATTCTTCTACAGTGTTTAATCTGAACGCTTGTATTAATTGTGATTAAATGTCAGTGATGACCGTGATGGACGTCTGGTTATTCTCTGGGTCTCCATGGAAACGGATGAAACTGCTTTTAGCGTTTATGCTCCAAACTGCTGGAACATCTTTTGCAGTCGTGTCAGCTGCTGCGACGCCATCGTCTGTTAAAAACATTCCTGTTTAGTGGCCACTTGCTGCTCTAATTATTTCATTGTATTCCTGCTGTCTTAATGGTTTAAACTCTCATGTATTATTGATGTTTATTTGAATTGTGTTTACTGTTTTATCCACATAGTGTTTCAGCCCTGTGAAGCACATCCTGCTTCCTCCTGGAATCAAACGTACCAGATAAATAAAGTTTTGCTTACTCCATGTAAATGTGTATCATGCAAACTACGGGCGCAGAAGAACAGCGCCTGCAAAAGGAAGTAACACAACCAGTCCACCTGGAAAAGGAAAAGCAGGAATGCAGATATGGCAAAATAGATGAAGCAAGACCAAGAGTCAAGAGCTCTGAAGAAGAATGAAAGAAGTTGAGGAGGATGAGGAGGATGATGATGTGTCCCTCCAGCAGGGGGCGCTGGCGGCGGAGCAGCGCAGCTGTCCGGGAGTCAGTACCGGAGCTGCTGATCTGATGGAGGAACGGAGCAGGGAGGATGGAGGTCGCGGAGCTCTGAGTCGGTCGTCATGAACCCGTTTGACGGCTGCGGTTCACCGCGACATGAGGAGGCGGACGGCCGGTGTCCGTGGGCCCGCTTCGCCTCCTGGCTGGAGTGCGTGTGTGTCGTTACCTTCGACCTGGAGCTCGGACAAGCCATAGAGGTACGGTGGTTAGCTTAGCATCGTTAGCATCGTTTATCAGCGGTGTAACTGAAAGATGATTTAAATAGTAAATTGATCAGAACAGAAGCTTCAGATGCTGCTGATGAACAGGATGAACCTTCAAACACTCATATTTATACTAGGGCGTTAATGTGACAGGTGTATTTAATGTGACAGGTGTACTTAATGTGACAGGTGTATTTAATGTGCAGGTGTATTTAATGTGCAGGTGTATTTAATGTGACAGGTGTACTTAATGTACAGGTGTATTTAATGTGACAGGTGTACTTAATGTGCAGGTGTATTTAATGTGCAGGTGTATTTAATGTGACAGGTGTACTTAATGTGCAGGTGTATTTAATGTGACAGGTGTACTTAATGTGACAGGTGTATTTAATGTACAGGTGTATTTAATGTGACAGGTGTATTTAATGTGCAGGTGTATTTAATGTGACAGGTGTATTTAATGTACAGGTGTATTTAATGTGACAGGTGTACTTAATGTGACAGGTGTATTTAATGTGACAGGTGTATTTAATGTACAGGTGTATTTAATGTGCAGGTGTATTTAATGTGACAGGTGTATTTAATGTGCAGGTGTATTTAATGTGCAGGTGTATTTAATGTACAGGTGTATTTAATGTGACAGGTGTATTTAATGTGCAGGTGTATTTAATGTACAGGTGTATTTAATGTACAGGTGTATTTAATGTGCAGGTGTATTTAATGTACAGGTGTATTTAATGTGCAGGTGTATTTAATGTGACAGGTGTACTTAATGTGACAGGTGTATTTAATGTGACAGGTGTATTTAATGTACAGGTGTATTTAATGTGCAGGTGTATTTAATGTACAGGTGTATTTAATGTACAGGTGTATTTAATGTGACAGGTGTATTTAATGTGACAGGTGTATTTAATGTACAGGTGTATTTAATGTGCAGGTGTATTTAATGTACAGGTGTATTTAATGTGCAGGTGTATTTAATGTGACAGGTGTATTTAATGTGCAGGTGTATTTAATGTGACAGGTGTACTTAATGTGACAGGTGTATTTAATGTGCAGGTGTATTTAATGTGCAGGTGTATTTAATGTACAGGTGTATTTAATGTGACAGGTGTATTTAATGTACAGGTGTATTTAATGTGACAGGTGTATTTAATGTGCAGGTGTATTTAATGTACAGGTGTATTTAATGTACAGGCGTATTTAATGTGACAGGTGTATTTAATGTACAGGTGTATTTAATGTGACAGGTGTATTTAATGTGACAGGTGTATTTAATGTACAGGTGTATTTAATGTGACAGGTGTATTTAATGTGCAGGTGTATTTAATGTGACAGGTGTATTTAATGTGACAGGTGTATTTAATGTACAGGTGTACTTAATGTGTCAGGTGTATTTAATGTGCAGGTGTATTTAATGTACAGGTGTACTTAATGTGACAGGTGTATTTAATGTACAGGTGTATTTAATGTGACAGGTGTATTTAATGTACAGGTGTATTTAATGTACAGGTGTACTTAATGTGACAGGTGTATTTAATGTGCAGGTGTATTTAATGTGACAGGTGTATTTAATGTACAGGTGTATTTAATGTGCAGGTGTATTTAATGTGCAGGTGTACTTAATGTGACAGGTGTATTTAATGTGACAGGTGTATTTAATGTACAGGTGTACTTAATGTGACAGGTGTATTTAATGTGACAGGTGTATTTAATGTACAGGTGTATTTAATGTGCAGGTGTATTTAATGTACAGGTGTACTTAATGTGACAGGTGTATTTAATGTGACAGGTGTATTTAATGTGCAGGTGTATTTAATGTACAGGTGTATTTAATGTGCAGGTGTATTTAATGTACAGGTGTACTTAATGTGCAGGTGTATTTAATGTGACAGGTGTATTTAATGTACAGGTGTATTTAATGTACAGGTGTACTTAATGTGCAGGTGTATTTAATGTGACAGGTGTACTTAATGTGCAGGTGTATTTAATGTACAGGTGTATTTAATGTGCAGGTGTATTTAATGTGACAGGTGTATTTAATGTACAGGTGTATTTAATGTGACAGGTGTATTTAATGTGACAGGTGTATTTAATGTGCAGGTGTATTTAATGTGACAGGTGTATTTAATGTGCAGGTGTATTTAATGTGACAGGTGTATTTAATGTGACAGGTGTATTTAATGTGACAGGTGTATTTAATGTGCAGGTGTATTTAATGTGACAGGTGTATTTAATGTGCAGGTGTATTTAATGTGCAGGTGTACTTAATGTGACAGGTGTACTTAATGTGACAGGTGTATTTAATGTGCAGGTGTATTTAATGTACAGGTGTACTTAATGTGCAGGTGTATCTAGGTTTGGGGGGGTTAGTGTTAGGGTTGGGGGGGTAGGTGTTGGGGGGGTTAGATTTGGGGCGTTAGGGTTAGGTGTTGGGGGGGTTAGTGTTAGGGTTGGGGGGTTAGGGTTAGGGTTGGGGGGGTAGGTGTTGGGGGGTTAGATTTGGGGGGTTAGGGTTAGGTGTTGGGGGGGTTAGTGTTAGGGTTGGGGGGGTTAGGTGTTGGGGGGGTTAGTGTTAGGGTTGGGGGGTTAGGTGTTGGGGGGTTAGGGTTAGGTGTTGGGGGGGTTAGTGTTAGGGTTGGGGGGGTTAGGTGTTGGGGGTTAGGGTTAGGGTTGGGGGGGTAGGTGTTGGGGGGGTTAGATTTGGGGGGTTAGGGTTAGGTGTTGGGGGAGTTAGTGTTAGGGTTGGGGGGTTAGGTGTTGGGGGTTAGGGTTAGGGTTGGGGGGTTAGGCATGGGGGGGTTAGGTGTTGGGGGGGTTAGTGTTAGGTGTTGGGGGGTTAGTGTTAGGTGTTGGGGGGGTTGGTATTGGGGTTGGGGGGGTTAGGTGTTGGGGGGGTTAGTGTTAGGCATTGGGGGGTTAGTAGTAGGTGTTGGGCGGGTTAGTATTGGGGTTGGGGGGGTTAGGTGTTGGGCGGGTTAGTATTGGGGTTGGGGGGGTTAGGTTTTGGGGGGGTTAGTATTGGGGTTGGGGGGGTTAGGTGTTGGGGGAGTTAGTGTTATGCGTTGGGGGGTTAGGTGTTGGGGGGGTTAGTGTTAGGCGTTGGGGGGGTTAGTAGTAGGTGTTGGGCGGGTTAGTATTGGGGTTGGGGGGGTTAGGTGTTGGGGGGGTTAGTATTGGGGTTGGGGGGGTTAGGTGTTGGGGGGGTTAGTGTTAGGCATTGGGGGGTTAGTAGTAGGTGTTGGGCGGGTTAGTATTGGGGTTGGGGGGGTTAGGTGTTGGGGGGGTTAGTATTGGGGTTGGGGGGGTTAGGTGTTGGGGGAGTTAGTGTTATGCGTTGGGGGGTTAGGTGTTGGGGGGGTTAGTGTTAGGCGTTGGGGGGGTTAGTGTTAGGGTTGGGGGGGTTAGGTGTTGGGGGGTTAGTGTTAGGGTTGGGGGGGTTAGGTGTTGGGGGAGTTAGTGTTATGCGTTGGGGGGTTAGGTGTTGGGGGGGTTAGTGTTAGGCGTTGGGGGGGTTAGTGTTAGGGTTGGGGGGGTTAGTATTGGGGTTGGGGGGGTTAGGTGTTGGGGGGGTTAGTGTTAGGGTCGGGGGGTTAGGTGTTGGGGGGGTTAGGTGTTGGGGGGTTAGTGTTAGGGTTGGGGGGGTTAGGTGTTGGGGGGGTTAGATGTTGGGGGGGTTAGTGATAGGTGTTGGGGGGGTTGGTGATAGGTGTTGGGGGGGTTAGTGTTAGGGTTGGGGGGGTTAGGTGTTGGGGGGGTTAGTGTTAGGCGTTGGGGGGTTAGTGTTAGGGTTGGGGGGGTTAGGTGTTGGGGGGGTTAGTGTTAGGGTTGGGGGGGTTAGTGGTAGGTGTTGGGGGGGGTTAGTGTTGGGGTTGGGGGGGTTAGGTGTTGGGGGGGGGGTTAGGGTTCCTGCTGCTGCTCACTATATGTATAAAACGGAATCATTTGTAAAGATTTTATTGACGTGTCTGTTGAGATGATGGAAAGTGAACATTATTATTCTTATTTTAAAAGCATAAAGTCACATTTTACAGTTCAATCAGTGTTTTCTTCTCGGTGTTTCAGCTGGTTTATCCTCAGGATGTGAAGCTCACAGAGAAGGAGGTAATTTAATCAACTTATTTTTCACAAACTGATAATCACTTTATTGATGATCGTTTTATTGATCATGTTTCTTGTGATTTATTGTCAGAAAACCAGCATCTGCTACCTGTCGTTTCCTGACTCGTACTCAGGTGAATGTCTAACAACATTACATCATATGTGAGAGGTCAGAGGTCAGCGGTCAGAGGTCACATGACCTGTGTGTGTGTGTGTGTGTGTGTGTGTTGACTGATTTCCCAGGATGCCTCGGCGACACTCAGTTCAGCTTCAGGCTGCGTCAGTCGGTCGGTCGCAGAGCTGCGAGGTTCAGAGATGACGTCTACAACAGAGACGCCCCGGTCACCCTGCAGGTGAGCCGTGCAGGTTATCGATCAATCAGTTTATCTGGCACAAGATGCCTGATTAGTTCTTCCTGGATGATCAGGAGGTTTCCTTTGTTTTGTGGTTTATTGACTGATTGGTAAATAGAGAACAAATCAATCAGCTGCTTCTCTTGCTCTGACCTCCCCCAAAACACTGGAGCCTTCATCTCCCAAAATGCACCTGGTTAGTGTTTCATCAGGGCCTCTCTGCAGGTAACGGACCAGCTGTTACTGTGATAGGAGAGTATCTGAAACCCCTGGATACACAGATCAGATATGAGATGTTTGTTGCTCTCTGACCAATCAGATCAAAGCTTCCAGGTGTTTGTTTCTCTGTCTCCTCAGAGGGAAGTGTCCCATTTCTTTGGTTACGTCTATTTCAGACAAGTCAAGGACGTCTCTGTGAAGAGAGGATACTTCCAGAAGGTGAGTCACCTGTCCACTCCTGTTAACACACAGCTGTTCGTGTGATGTTTGATTGACGGCTGTGTGGTCATGTGATTGTTTGAGATGACAGCTGTCTGGTCACGTGACTCTGTGTTGCAGTCTCTGGTGCTGCTATCCCGGCTGCCGTACACTCACCTGTTCCACTCGCTGCTGCAGATCATTGCACCTGAGTTCTTTGAGAAGCTGGAGCCCTGCCTGGAAGCAGGTGATGTTGTCACGTTACATCATAACCTTTAACCAATCAGAACACAGGTTTTCACTCCATTGAAATGTCTTTTACTTGTCCTCACAGTATGTAACGAGATCGACCAATGGCCTTCACCCGTACCTGGATTGACCCTTAACCTACCCGTGATGGGCGTGGTCTTACAGGTGAGGGGGGCGTAGTCTTACAGGTGATGAGGGCGTGGTCTTACAGGTGAGGGGGGCGTGGTCTTATATGTGGGGGCGTGGTCTTACAGGTGAGGAGGGGCATGGTCTTACAGGTGGGGGGGGGCATGGTCTTATAGGTGAAGAAGGTGTGGTCTTACAGGTGAGGTGGGGCGTGGTTTTATAGGTGAGGAGACCAACACCACACCACACACACTTTTTATCTTTGCCTCTCTGCTGGACTCAGACTGTTAACTGATGGTCCTTCAGGATGAACACAGTTAGCAGCAGGCTAGCGGCGCGAGCACGGATGCCTGGCCAATCATAGCACAGGGCGTATCTCGCCAAGGACTGCAGTGGGATCCATAATAATGCAGTGAGGAGGGGGTTTAAACTCTGATTCACTCCTCTGACTGGCTTCATCTCCATAGTAACAGCAGCTGAGGCTCATGGGTATTGTAGTAATTAGAAGAAGAAACTTGATTTCTCAGAACCAGAGTTGAAACTAGACTTGAAAGCAGGTATGTAGAGGTACGAAGAGCCTTCCACAGTGTTCATGTACTCTGTCTTCTCACTTTCTTTTCTTTTTATTCTCAATCAACTAACTTTAAGGTAAAAAAACATGTTCCTTTTTGTTTCTTAATGTTTATTTGTTTTAGGTCCGGATCCCGTCAAAAGCCGACAAACCAGGAGGAAGTCCAATCAGACAGACGGCGAAGGAGGTCAGAGAGTCTCTGTGTGTTTCTTCCTCATTCTGTCTGAGTTTCTGTTGTTCATAAAGTTTGTTTTCTGTCTTCAGAACTTCCTGCCAGCTCCGATTCTGCTGCCCACCATCCACGACCTAGACCTCTTCAAGTCAGTCCACTTCCTGTCTGTGTTAGCTGCTCCCCAGAGTTGCCTTTAGCACCTGATTCCGTCTTTAGACCAACATGTTTATTAGTTTTGGTCATGTGATTCTTGTCCTCTTGTTGCTGACTGTCTGGATGTTCTTTTAGTTTCAGTCTAACGTGACGTCTCACCTGTCCAGGTGTTTCCAGTCGGTCCTGATCCACCTGCAGATGTTCTGGGAGCTCATGTTGCTTGGGGAGCCTGTGGTCATCATGGCGCCGTCTCCTACCGTCTCCTCAGAAACTGTGCTGGCTCTTGTCAGGTAACCCAACAGCCAATCAGAATCCTCCCTTATCTGCAGCTTCAGGTTTTCTGGCAGCCAATCAGAGAGCAGTGTTGTGTTGTTGCCGTGGTAACAGAGTATGTTTGTGTGTGTCTCAGCTCCATCAGTCCTCTGAAGTTCTGCTGCGATTTCCGTCCGTACTTCACCATCCACGACAACGAGTTCAGAGAGTACACCACCCGGACCCAGGCTCCGTGAGTCCACCTGTCTGTCTGAACACACCTGAGTCCACCTGTCTGTCTGATCACACCTGAGTCCACCTGTCTGTCTGATCACACCTGAGTCCACCTGTCTGTCTGATCACACCTGAGTCCCCGTCTGTCTGATCACACCTGAGTCCACCTGTCTGTCTGATCACACCTGAGTCCACCTGTCTGTCTGATCACACCTGAGTCCACCTGTCTGTCTGATCACACCTGAGTCCACCTGTCTGTCTGAACACACCTGAGTCCCCGTCTGTCTGATCACACCTGAGTCCCCGTCTGTCTGATCACACCTGAGTCCCCGTCTGTCTGAACACACCTGAGTCCACCTGTCTGTCTGATCACACCTGAGTCCACCTGTCTGTCTGATCACACCTGAGTCCACCTGTCTGTCTGTTCACACCTGAGTACCCGTCTGTCTATCACACCTGAGTCCACCTGTCTGTCTATCACACCTGAGTCCACCTGTCTGTCTGAACACACCCTGAGTCCACCTGTCTGTCTATCACACCTGAGTCCACCTGTCTGTCTGATCACACCTGAGTCCCGTCTGTCTGAACACACCCTGAGTCCACCTGTCTGTCTATCACACCTGAGTCCACCTGTCTGTCTGAACACACCTGAGTCCACCTGTCTGTCTGAACACACCTGAGTCCACCTGTCTGTCTGATCACACCTGAGTCCACCTGTCTGTCTATCACACCTGAGTCCACCTGTCTGTCTGAACACACCTGAGTCCACCTGTCTGTCTGATCACACCTGAGTCCACCTGTCTGTCTGAACACACCTGAGTCCACCTGTCTGTCTGATCACACCTGAGTCCACCTGTCTGTCTGAACACACCTGAGTCCACCTGTCTGTCTATCACACCTGAGTCCACCTGTCTGTCTGATCACACCTGAGTCCACCTGTCTGTCTGATCACACCTGAGTCCACCTGTCTGTCTGAACACACCTGAGTCCACCTGTCTGTCTGATCACACCTGAGTCCACCTGTCTGTCTGAACACACCTGAGTCCACCTGTCTGTCTGATCACACCTGAGTCCACCTGTCTGACCCGTCTCTCTCTCCGTCAGACCAAACGTGATTCTTGGCGTCACCAACCCGTTCTTCATCAAGACCTTCCAGAACTGGCCTCATGTGGTCCGACTGGGAGAGATCAGGATGGCAGGTAGACCACAGCCTGACGTTCTTCTTCTGCATATCCTCATCCTCATCTTCTCCCTCCTTCATCCATCTTCTCCAAGTCTTCTTTCTTTTCATTTCTTTTCCATGCTTTCCGATGTTTATTTAAAGTATCTGAGACATGAAGTTACTGGATGTTATTATCAGATCCACATTTTAGAACTGCAGTCAGAAAATGTTTTGATAATCGATTAATGGTTTGAGTTCCCGGAGGACGGCGGCGTCTGTCAGTGACATCACTGCTTTCTGAGGCTGTGGTGGACTCAGTTAACGCCACATTGAAGATACTGGTATCATATGAAACTAGACCACATAAAGCATCCACTGGTAACCATGTCATAGCTTGTCAGGAAGGTGATAAATAACGCTCTAAAGTTACACTAAACTTTGGCGAGGGAAGAAGTGGCATGGCCATTTTCAAAGGGGTCCCTTGACCTCTGACCTCCAGAATGAAAATGGGTTCTATGGTTCCCACCAGTCTCCCCTTTACAGACATGCCCACTTTATGCTGATCCCATGCAGTTTTTTGCTGCAGTATAAATGTGTTATTTTGTCTTGAATATTTCTGCATGCTGGCGTCACTGAATATTCTAATGAATGTATATTTCGAGCTGCATCGTGTTGTTGTTGTCAGAGATGGAGAAGGTGAAGTGTTGGAGGATTATAGAGTCACACAGACTGATGTGAATCTTTTGTCTCCTTTCAGGTGATTTACCCAAACAGGTGAAGGTGAAGAAACTGTCCAAGCTGAAAACACTGGACACTAAACCAGGTAAGATAACAGAGCAGCAGCAGGTGAACATGAACACCAGCCTCAGTCTGTTGTCTTTAGTGTTCTGTTACCTGTGTGTCTGCAGGGATCTACACAGCCTACAAGACCTTTCTACACAAAGACAAAGTTCTCATTAAGAGACTGTTGAAGGTAAAGCAGCAGCCAAACGTCCCAACAGGAAGCGTGTGATCATGTTCTCAGTCTGAGCGTCTGTTTCTGCAGGGGATTCAGAGGAAGAGACCATCAGAGGTGCAGAGCGCCATCTTGAGGAGACACCTGTTAGAGCTGACTCAGAGCTTCATTATCCCACTGGTGAGAAAACAGCCAATCAGCTCGCAGGAACATCGCTACCCATCGACAAGTTGCTCTTCATTTACTGTCATTCATTTCCTTGTTACCGTCGGCTGTTACATAAATAACAACAAACAACTCGTTACCGTCAACTGTTACATAAATAACAACAAACAACTCGTTACCGTCAACTGTTACATAAATAACAACAACAAACAACTCGTTACCGTCAGCTGTTACATAAATAACAACAACAAACAACTCGTTACCGTCAACTGTTACACAATAATAATAATAAGAAACAACTCGTTATTAGTTTCTTTTAATTGGTAAAATGACAGCAGTCTGGTGAATGTGTTGGTCAGTTGAACCCTGCGTTTTGTCTGTCAGGAGCGGTACATGGCGAGTCTGATGCCACTGCAGAGATCTGTGACGCCCTGGAAGGTAAACAGGAAGTGCATTAGTGATGTCACACTGACATCAGGTGTTTGCAGGTGAAACCTGGTTTAAGTGTTGGTTTGTTTGTTCAGACGCCTCCTCAGATTCGTCCCTTCAGTCAGGACGAGTTCATGTCCACTCTGGATCACACCGGCCCTCAGCTCACCTCGGTGCTCAAAGGTGATTGGATGGGACTGTACAGGTGAGTCAGTCGCGTCTTAAAGTTCTCAGACGTTCTTTAGTGAAAACAGAATAATTTATGTCAGATTATTGATGTTTTTAACTCTTCGCAGGAAGTTCTTCAGGTCTCCGAACTTTGACGGTTGGTACCGACAGCGACACAGAGAGATGAGTCAGAAGCTGGAGAGTCTTCACCTGGAGGTCATCTGTGACTCCGTGAGTGTTCTCATCATGTTCACAGCTGTCACAGTCAAACATCTGGATAATAACAGGTTCTTACTGATTCCACCAGGACCTGCTGGGCTGGACCAAAGACAAGTCTGAGGTGGAAATAGTCGACCTGATTCTGAAGCTCCGAGAGAAGCTGGTGAGGAAACTGCTGGAAACTCAATCTGTCTTTTTCTATAAGTTGTAATAGTTTTACATGAATGTCATAATAGTTTAAATTACTATATAAAGTTTTATTACTTTGAGAGAAAAAAAACATTCAGGAAAACATCTTTGTTGAAAACATCTTTGTGTCTGTTGTTGTCTTTGTTTTAATTAGTAAACAGGTGAAATGAATCTTCTCTGAATATTTGACTTCATTCTCATTAAAAGATCTTATTTCTAATGATGATAAATGTGTTTAAATAGAGGACAGGAAGTGAGTTTCTGACCCTGTTTTTCAGTTGAAAGCTCGCCGGCAGCAGTTGCAGGTGAAGGACGGAGTTTTCGACAAACTGGACGTGTTCATAACGTCCATCATCAGATCGCTGCCTGCAGACCTGCAGCGAGTCCTGAACGCTCACACAGACACACAAACGCACCTGCGGCAGGTACCGACGGCTCTCTGAGATCCGACTCGGACTCGACTTCTCATCGTGACGCCTTCATGAAGTTCAGACGTTCTGAAGCTGATATCAAACGTTCAGCAGGAGGGAAAAAGTCACAAAGTTATGAGGAAAAAAACAGAAAAGTCAGAATATTTGCGAAATAATTCGACTTTTTTCTCACAACATTGTGATTCTTTTTCTCGACGTAGTTTGACGTTTTTCTGGAGATTCGTGTTGTTCACAGTGGCTCCTGTTACTCAGTTACATTAATTAAACACTAAAAGCTAAATGTTTGTCCTGTTATGTTTATTCATTGAACGCAGATGAAAGAAAACAGTTTATTTATTTCTGTTGGGTTTGATGATGAATGTTGAAGATATTTTTATAAACTGAGTTCAGTGAATGTAACACTGACTTCATGTCGCTCACCTTTCTTTCTTTCTCACTAACTGTAAATATTTGTTTTGCTCTGAAAAATAAAAACCTGAATTATATAAACAGTCTTCTTGTGTCATTTACTTTTTATTTCATTCTTTCCCTGAAGCCTGTCAAGCAGTAAATATCAGTCTGAATCATATTTATATAAAACTGTATTCCAGGTTGGTGGATCATTATAATAATATATAATAATTACGGTGCACCAACATAAATTATAGAACGAGTACAAACAAGTTTGTGAAGCAGGAAAAATAGTTTAATTTCAATGAGAATCAAAAATATACATATTAATGATATGAAGGGCTGCATTAAGTTACTCACAGTGAGTCTTTATATTTTCATATTTTCTCTGCAGCTGAAACCAAACTTAATTCAGTTTTTATATCAAATAAACTTCAAAGAAACAAACCTTCAAACCTGCACTTCTGGTCTGAGGTTTGGTTCAAAAAACTGAATCAAAGTTTCACATAAATACAATTTAAAGTCTCTTCTTCTGGTGTTATCTCTTGCTGGAGGACCACCAGGTGGTGCCCTGCAGCCTCATGATGGCGTGTTTCTCCTGCGGGCTGAAGTGCAGGATGGTGAGGATGGCGGCGAGCGTCTGCTGCCTCCCGCTGGCGTCCTGCAGCGTCAGGAACTTGTAGATGATGTTTTTCAGATACTCCATGTTGGCGCCCTCTCGGCTCTGGTCTCGAATCAGTTTGTCGAGTCGTCCTCGCAGGTCAGCCGCCTCCTCATCGTGCCGCTCGGCGTTGGAAATGACTTTGGCCTGCAGCTGGTGGACGTCCTTCTCCAACTGGTGTTTCTGCCGCCGCAGAGCTCCGGCCTCCACCTCTTTCCTGGCTAGCTGCTCAGCGTACAGCAACAATGTGGGCTCAGTGGGTGCCGCCCGCCGCAGCGCCTGGCTGATGACGTCACCCTCGCTCTCCTCAGCGTCAGCACTGTCTGTGGCCGTGTTATCGGTGGCAGCGCAGCGCGTCGTGTTCATGCTCAGAGCGGCGGCCCGGAGGCGCTCCAGCTCCTGGTCCTTCTCATCCAGCAGGGCCATGGTCCTCTCTCGCTGTTTGTGTAGCTCCGCCTCCAGCCGCAGCAGCTCATCACGGTGCAGCGCCTCCACACGCTCCACTTCCTGTCTGTGACTCTGCTGCAGCGCCGCCGCCTGCTGCTGGCGCTCCTCCAGCTGCCGGCAGTGCTGGGTCTCGGCCTCGTCGCTCTGGATCCGCAGGTTGATGTACTTCTCCTTCAGCTCCGCCAGCTGGTCCCGCACTTCCTCCAGCTCTCTGGCCTGGCAGCCATCTTTGGCGTTCTTGTTCTTCAGCACTACCTGCGCTCGCAGCTTGTAGCGTTCAAATTCGTCCTTCAGCTGCCGCAGCTCCTGCTGGCACGCTAGCGCCGAGGCACTGTCCCTGCCCGGCTCTGCCTCACTCTCAGTGAGGTTCTGGATGATGGGCGCCTGGTCTGGGTCCCTTTGGGCCGCCAGCAGCAGCAGCTTCTTAACCTTTTCCATCTTGTCCTTCAGCGCCACCACGTCCAGCTGAGACTCGTCCAGGCCGAGGTCAGAGTTTGACCTGTTGGAGGCAGCGATGGCGAGCATTTTGTTCTCAGTGTCGAGCTGCAGGATCCGTTCTCGGAGTCTCTGAGCCACCTGCTGGTCTCGCTGCTTTGCCTTCTCACAGGAACCGAGCAGCT
Source organism: Thunnus maccoyii (assembly GCF_910596095.1). Taxonomy (NCBI): domain Eukaryota; kingdom Metazoa; phylum Chordata; class Actinopteri; order Scombriformes; family Scombridae; genus Thunnus; species Thunnus maccoyii. Next base: position 26,353,317 of record NC_056555.1, read on the forward strand.
CCGACAGCTCCGACAGCCGCTGCTCCAGACCGGCGACCCGAAGCTCTGCAGCCTGAGCGCGCTCACGTGCCCGCTCCTCCGCCTGACACGCCTGCAGACACAACACAGGGGTTAGTTTAGTCCTGGTTCTGGGTAGTCCTGGTCTGAATCTTACTCTCTTAGTCTCAGTCTATTACAGGTAATTTAGACTTGGTTCTGGATAGTCCTGGTCCTAGTCTTACTCTCCTGTTGTCAGTCTGTTCAGGTGGTTTTGAACTGGGTCTGGGTAGTCTTAGTCTTAGTTTGTCACAGGTATAGACCCATATCTAACCTTCCATTTCTCTCTAAGATCCTTGAGAAAGCAGTCTCTAATCAGTTATGTGACTTTCTACATAACAATAGTTTATTTGAGGATTTTCAGTCAGGATTTAGAGGCATCATAGCACAGAAACAGCACTGGTGAAAGTCACTAATGACCTCCTAACTGCTACTTTAAGTCCTATTTATCAGACCGATTTCAGTTTGTACATGTGAATGATGAATCCTCCGTGAAGGCAAAAGTTAGACACGGAGTTCCACAAGGTTCTGTACTTGGACCAATTCTATTCACCTTGTATATGCTTCCTTTAGGTAATATTATTAGGAAACACTCCATAAATGTTCATTGTTACGCAGATGACACTCAATTATATTTATCAATGAAGCCTGATGAAACCAATCAGTTAAACAAACTCCAAACATGCCTTAACGACATAAAGACCTGGATGACCTGCAATTTTCTGCTACTAAACTCAGATAAAACTGAAGTTATTGTGTTTGGCTCTAAACACCTTAGAAACACATTATCTAATGATAAAGCTACTCTGGATGGCATTACCCTGGCCTCCAGCACCACCGTAAGGAATCTGGGAGTTATCTTTGATCAGGATATGTCCTTTAACTCCCACATAAATCAAATCTCAAGGACTGCCTTTTTTCACTTACGTAATATCACAAAAATCAGGCACATCCTGTCCCTAAAAGATGCAGAAAAACTAGTTCACACATTTGTTACTTCTAGGCTGGATTATTGCAATTCCTTATTATCAGGCTGCTCTAACAAGTCTCTAAAGACTCTCCAGCTGGTCCAGAATGCAGCTGCACGTGTTCTGACTAAAACTAGAAAAAGAGACCACATTTCTCCCATTTTAGCTTCATTACATTGGCTTCCTGTTAAATTTAGAATAGAATTTAAAATCCTTCTCCTAACTTACAAAGCCCTTAATGGTCAGGCACCATCATATCTTGAAGAGCTCATAATACCGTATTATCCCACTAGAACACTGTGCTCCCAGTACGCAGCTTACTGGTGGTTCCTACAGTCTTTAAAAGTAGAATGGGAGGCAGAGCCTTCAGCTATCAGGCTCCTCTTCTATGGAACCATCTACCAGATTCAGTCCGGGGTGCAGACACCCTCTCTATGTTTAAGAGTAGGCTTCAAACTTTCCTTTTTGATAAAGCTTATAGTTAGGGCCGACCAGGCTCGCCTTGGATCAGCCCTTAGTTATGCTGCTATAGGCCTAGACTGCTGGGGGACTTCCCATGATGCACTGAGCTCCTCTCTCCTCCTCCTCCTCTCCATCTGTATGCATTCATGTAACATCAATGCATGTCACTAACTTTGCTTCTTCCCCGGAGTTTTTTGTGCTTTCTCATCTCGCAAGAAACCCTGGGTTCTGGGCCGAACCTTCGCGGTCCTTCACAGTCCTGATGGCATCCTTCCCTGGCTGCTGCTACTGCTGTTGCTGCTGTTGTTGTTATTCTGTCGTCGTCCCCCTCCCCCTTTCCCTCTCTCTTTCACTCTCTCAACCCAACCGGTCAAAGCAGATGGCGCCCACCAAGAGCCGGGGTCTGCTTGAGGTTTCTACCCGTTAAAGGGGAGTTTTTCCTTACTGCTGTCGCCAAGTGCTGCTCATGGGGGAATTGTTGGGTCTTTGTAAATTAAAGAGTACGGTCTTGACCTGCTCTATGTGAAAAGTGCCCTGAGATGACTTTTGTTGTGATATGGCGCTATATAAATAAAGATTGATTGATTGATTGATAGTTTAGGCCTGGTTCTGGGTAGGCCTTGTCTTAGCCTTACCCTCCTGGTGTCAGTCTATTACAGGTAGTTTAGACCTGGTTCTTGGTGGTCCTGGTCTGGGTCTTACCTTCCTGGTCTCACTGTGGACCTGGTCCTGGACCTGGTTCTTCAGGTCCTGTAGCTCTTGCTGCAGCTGGTCCACTCTGGGATCTGGTCTGGTCTGGTCCTCCTCGGCCGCCTCCGGCCTCTTCCTGGACTGGTCCAGGTAAACCTGAGACTCCGCCCCCTGGTCTACATCCTGTGGTGTCTTCAGGAGGCGCTGCTGCTGCAGGATGCAGGTCAGCTCCTGCAGCTGCAGGACGTGGTCTCGCTGCTCCTGCTCGCGCTCGTGCTGCTGTGTGATGATGCGAGCGCGACTCTCCGCCAGCTGCTGCTGCAGGCTGCGGAGCTCCGCCTCCTGCTGTGTCGTCACAGCGACCAAGCGATCCTGCAGCTCCTCCACTTCCTGTTTCAGCTGCCGCCGGTCGGCTTGGAAACTCGCCTCCATGCGGGACTTCTCCTGCGTCACTGTGGCGACAGCACCGCTGAGCGTGCTCAGTTGGCTCTTCAGCTGAGCGACTCGGCGGTCTGCCTCTGAGCTGGGGAGAGGCGGGGCCTGCTCCTGCTCTGGACCCCCACTCTCAGAGCCACTGGTCTCAGACCTTGAGGGCCCTCCCGGCCCTCCCTGGTCCTCCCTGCTCTGGTCTCTGGTGGTCTCTTGCGGGTCCACAGAGGCCTCACTGTGTGGCGAGTTGCGGTCTTCCAGGGGGTCCTGATCCTGCTGGTCCACCTCCTGGGACCCAGTCAAGACCTGCAGGCTGGACTCCAAAGCCTCCTTCTCCTTCAGCAGGCTCTTGTAGGCCTGGACCACATCCCTGAAGCGGGTCTGGTACTGGACCAGCTGCTTCTTCTGGGCCTCGATGGTCTCCAGCAGTTCCTTCCTGCTGGCCCCCCCAACCCCGAAACTCATCCCAAACTTCTCCATTTGCCCAAACTTGATCCCAACTGGGTCCACTCAGACCTGATCCTAACAGGGGCTGCCCCGAACTGATCCTAAAGGGGTCCGCTCAGATCTGATCCTAACAGGGCTGCTCAGACCTGATCCTAACAGGGGCTGCCCAGGACTGATCTTAAAGGGGTCCGCTCAGATCTGATCCCAACAGGGTCCGCTCAGACCTGATCCAGCATCCTGCAGGGACAGCTAGTTCATCTGAAACCACCACGGACTCAGACCTTCACTGGTTCCTGCAACCAGACAGAGTGATGTCATGTTGATGATGTCACAGAGTTCCAACAACTAATCAATTAGTTGCAGACTATAAAATCAGTCATCAATTATTTTGATAATCGATTAATCGTTTTGAGTCATTTTTTAAGAAGAAAAAGTCCAAATTCTCTGATTGCAGCTTGTTAAATGTGAATATTTTCTCTGTGACAATAAACCGAAAATCTTTGTGGACAAAACAAGACATTTGATGACGTCATCATCGTCACCATTTTCTGACATTTTATGGACCAAACTGCTAATTAATTAATCCAGAAAACAATGAACAGATTAATCGATAAAGAAACTAATCGTTAGTTGCAGCTCTAGTACAAAAATATATGTTTTCAACAACAGCAGTTGTTATCGTCTGTTAATGTGATCAATGATTCTGCATCTTATTGTTTTTTTCGCTGTTTATATTCACTAATGATTATTTTATTATTGATGTTTTTAATAAAATAAAAGTATCAGTTACAATCTGTGATTATTTATTGATATTATTTCATGTTTTGGCATTTCTTACACGGAATAATTCAACTATTGATCACGTAGTTTATTACTGTTTGAAGCGGGGCTTTAAATTCAACTGCAACTATCTAAATATCAATCTAATTATCGATCAGTTTGTCTGTTTGTTTCACAGTTTGATCAGTTTAATGATCAGCAGACAGCTGATCGTTAAACTGATCAAACACCGACAATAATCACGGACTTTGATCCGGTTCTTACCTGATAACCCGTTAGCAGCACGTGACCAAGCTCACTGGTTTCACTGTCGATTTATTTCATCAGAAAAATGTAAATAAAAACCTGAACTGAGAGTTAAACTGATCAGCAGCTGTGAGCGAACAGCCGCCATATTGGTCTGAACCGGAACTGGAGGAGGATGAGGAGGAGGCGGGAATCTGATGCTGCGTTCACTGCTATCAGGAAAATCATCAGTCAGTAAAACATGTTTAACAAAGCAGACAGACGGAGCTGTTCTGGTTCACACTGATGTCTAATCTGACCTTTTACAGTCCTGGAAAGTAACTAAATACATTTACTCAAGTACTGCACTAAAGTACAGTTTAGAGGTACTTGTACTTTACTTGAGTATTTCCATGTGATGCTACTTTCTACATTTCAGAGGGAAATATTGTACTTTCTACTCCACTACATTTATTTGACAGCTTTAGTTACTTTTCAGATGAAGATTTGACACAATGGATAATATAACAAGCTTTTAAAATACAACACATTGTTAAAGATGAAACCAGTGGTTTCCAACCTTTTTGGCTTTTGACGTCTTACAAAAAGCAGTGTGTAGTCGGGGTCACATTTCACATGTCTATGAGTTGTTAACAGCTCCACCAAATAGTGATTTTTCCCTCTAAACTTCTCACATGCTTTCATTTCAATAAATGTTCAAATGATCCAATATTTCAGCAAAAATCAAAGATTAGAGAAAAAGTCCAAAAACTGAAAACTGCAATACTTTAACTACATCAAGCTCACTATATTTATGTACTTTTACTGCAACTACTGTACTGTATGTTTGTTTTTTTTTGGGGGGGGGGTTACAGATGAAATGCCTTTAAGTTGTTTTTTAAATGTTTGTTTGTTGATCATAAGTAAAACTTCAATGTACCATCTTTCTAGTGAAAACTGAACGCAGCACAACGCTTTGTTGTTTTAAATAAAGTTTTGTCAAATGCGTGACGTCAATTATTCCGCGTTGGCCTGGACGTGGCACCGAGGAGGAGCCGCTCTGTTGTCCGACTGATCTGCTCTGATCTCCGGCAGTTTCTCCTCCTGTTGTTCGGCTCTCTTGCGGCTTTCCTACGGCTCTTCTCCGGCTCGGACCAGCAGCTTCTCCCGGACTAACCGGCTGACATTCTCCGCCGTCGGTTTTCACTCCTCCCGCCGCTGAACCGGGACATTTTACTCAAGATGGGTCTGACGATCTCGTCGCTGTTCTCCAAGTTCTTCGGGAAGAAGCAGATGCGGATACTGATGGGTGAGCACCGCGGCTAAGCTAACTAGCTCCGCGGCCAGCCGGGCGGGGACCGGCGGGGACTGAAAAAACACTCTTTACACTCCGATTCTCACCTTGAAACAGAACATTTTCACTCTCTTCTCAGCTATAAACTCCCGCCTGGTTGAACTGTGACTCACATTTTAATAGAAAACATTAAAAATAGAAGCTAACTCAGCTAGCCAGATGCGAACGCTCAGAGCTAACGGAGACGCTTAACGTGTCTCCAGTTTAGTTTAACGGCTTTTATCTGTTTTAAACCTCCTGTTGGTGTTAGTTTGAATAGGAGTGATCCAGAAGCTGCTTAAATCCTTTTATTTGTTAAAGTTTATCTTCTGTGAAAGTCTGTTTTCTGTCTTTAAATTCTGTCTTTTTGTCGTGTTTCAGTCGGTTTGGACGCAGCTGGAAAAACAACGATCCTGTACAAACTGAAGCTCGGAGAGATCGTCACCACCATCCCAACTATCGGTAATAATCAATACACTACCACCATCCCAACTATCTGTAATAATCAATACACTACCACCATCCCAACTATCGGTAATAATCAATACACTACCACCATCCCAACTATCTGTAATAATCAATACACTACCACCATCCCAACTATCGGTAATAATCAATACACTACCACCATCCCAACTATCTGTAATAATCAATACACTACCACCATCCCAACTATCAGTAATAATCAATACACTACCACCATCCCAACTATCTGTAATAATCAATACACTACCACCATCCCAACTATCTGTAATAATCAATACACTACCAGAATCCCAACTATCTGTAATAATCAATACACTACCACCATCCCAACTATCTGTAATAATCAATACACCACCACCATCCTAACTATCTGTAATAATCAATAAACTACCACCATCCCAACTATCTGCAATAATCAATACACTACCACCATCCCAACTATCTGTAATAATCAATACACTACCAGCATCCCAACTATCTGTAATAATCAATACACTACCACCATCCCAACTATCTGTAATAATCAATACACTACCACCATCCCAACTATCTGTAATAATCAATAAACTACCACCATCCCAACTATCTGTAATAATCAATAAACTACCACCATCCCAACTATCTGTAATAATCAATAAACTACCACCATCCCAACTATCTGTAATAATCAATACACTACCACCATCCCAACTATCTGTAATAATCAATAAACTACCACCATCCCAACTATCTGTAATAATCAATACACTACCACCATCCCAACTATCTGTAATAATCAATAAACTATATCTGCCACAGAGTAACAGAAGTTTTCATTAATATAAATTCTGCACATTTAAAACATAAACATGACTATAACATAACTATAACATAAATATAACATAACTATAACATTAATGTAACATAAATATAACATGACTATAACATAACTATAACATAAATATAACATAACTATAACATTAATATAACATAAATATAACTATAACATAACTATAACTTATATGCTCAGTAGGTTTCTGGCTCCGCCCACCAGTTCCTGATTGGCCCACAGACTTTATATTGTGATGATGTCACAGATTTTTAAATCCTTTTTCTCAGCTCGAGGAAAGTTTTACTGATATCAAACAAAGAGCCTTGACGGAGCTCGTTAGCGGTTGGAGGCGTCCTGACGAGCTCGTTAGCGGTTGGCAGCGTCCTGACGGAGCTCGTTAGCGGTTGGCGACGTCCTGACTGAGCTCGTTAGTGGTTTAACAGACGTCTCTCTTATAACGGCGCTCTGAGGTTGGGCTGTTTGGGCCTCGGGGGGATTCTCGCTGTAATACCACCAGTGGCCACTGGGAGAAACTGGCTGCCAGGCTGAGCAGCGCCATATCAGCTGTAATTATACGTCCATGAGTCAGGCTGAGACTCTGTCTCCACTCAGCATCGACCTTTTCACTTGAGATTATTTGTATTTGGCCCTGAACCGTGGATCCACCGTGAGACCGGGTCCATCAGGTCTCTAGCGGCTGCGTCGGCAGACGTGGCGATGAGGTCTCCATATTGTCGTCCTCACATGAAGGAGACTTGTGTTGAAAAGGTGAAGCACAGGTCTGACATATGAGAAGGTGACATACCTGACAGCATCAGTGAAGTCCTGAAGGGGTTCCAGAGCCTCCTGGACTGTCTCCAGGACCACCACCTAGACCACCTCAGGACCTTTATGTCCTACCATGTAGGCACAACATGCTTGGACTTTTGTCGGCGGACTGGACTCTGGGGAGCACTCCCTCCCGCCCCAGGACCCTCAGTTCCCAGCATGTGGATTCAGTGATGAGCTGGTGAGCCGGCAGACCAGCTGGATCGGGATTTGAGCCGGTCTCCTTCTCCTCCAGCTGCTGACAGTTGTAATGGCCGACTTCATCCATACCGTCTCCTGTAATACACAACTGAAGAATATCTTAAAAATCTTTTTATTTTATTTTCGTATTTAGAGAGTCAGAAACCTGTTTAACAGGGATGTGATTATTATTATTATTATTATTATTATTATTATTATTATTTCCATAAACTCAGTGCAGACTGAGTGTGAGAGCAGAGATGCAAACAGCAGCGTTACAGAAGAAACAGGTTTTATATTTTAATACAACATCAAACTAGATGAATATAAACGATGTCGTCATCATCATAGACGCCATCTAGCCCCAATCAAGCTTTTAATGGTTCATCTGCTGGCGTGTTTCAGGCTTTAATGGTTCATCCGCTGGCGTGTTTCAGGCTTTAATGGTTCATCTGCTGGCGTGTTTCAGGCTTTAATGGTTCATCTGCTGGTGTGTTTCAGGCTTTAATGGTTCATCTGCTGGTGTGTTTCAGGCTTTAATGGTTCATCCGCTGGTGTGTTTCAGGCTTTAATGGTTCATCCGCTGGCGTGTTTCAGGCTTTAATAGTTCATCCGCTGGCGTGTTTCAGGCTTTAATGGTTCATCCGCTGGCGTGTTTCAGGCTTTTAATGGTTCATCTGCTGGCGTGTTTCAGGCTTTAATGGTTCATCCGCTGGCGTGTTTCAGGCTTTAATGGTTCATCTGCTGGCGTGTTTCAGGCTTTAATGGTTCATCTGCTGGTGTGTTTCAGGCTTTAATGGTTCATCTGCTGGTGTGTTTCAGGCTTTAATGGTTCATCTGCTGGCGTGTTTCAGGCTTTAATGGTTCATCTGCTGGCGTGTTTCAGGCTTTAATGGTTCATCTGCTGGTGTGTTTCAGGCTTTAATGGTTCATCCGCTGGTGTGTTTCAGGCTTTAATGGTTCATCTGCTGGTGTGTTTCAGGCTTTAATGGTTCATCTGCTGGTGTGTTTCAGGCTTTAATGGTTCATCCGCTGGTGTGTTTCAGGCTTTAATGGTTCATCTGCTGGTGTGTTTCAGGCTTTAATGGTTCATCCGCTGGCGTGTTTCAGGCTTTAATAGTTCATCCGCTGGCGTGTTTCAGGCTTTAATGGTTCATCCGCTGGCGTGTTTCAGGCTTTTAATGGTTCATCTGCTGGCGTGTTTCAGGCTTTTAATGGTTCATCTGCTGGTGTGTTTCAAGCTTTAATGGTTCATCTGCTGGCGTGTTTCAAGCTTTTAGTGGTTCATCTGCTGGTGTGTTTCAGGCTTTTAATGGTTCATCTGCTGGCGTGTTTCAGGCTTTAATGGTTCATCTGCTGGCGTGTTTCAGGCTTTAATGGTTCATCTGCTGGTGTGTTTCAGGCTTTTAATGGTTCATCTGCTGGTGTGTTTCAGGCTTTTAATGGTTCATCTGCTGGTGTGTTTCAGGCTTTAATGGTTCATCTGCTGGTGTGTTTCAGGCTTTTAATGGTTCATCTGCTGGTGTGTTTCAAGCTTTAATGGTTCATCTGCTGGTGTGTTTCAAGCTTTAATGGTTTATCTGCTGGTGTGTTTCAGGCTTTAATGGTTCATCCGCTGGCGTGTTTCAGGCTTTTAATGGTTCATCTGCTGGCGTGTTTCAGGCTTTAATGGTTCATCTGCTGGTGTGTTTCAGGCTTTTAATGGTTCATCTGCTGGTGTGTTTCAGGCTTTAATGGTTCATCTGCTGGCGTGTTTCAGGCTTTAATGGTTCATCTGCTGGCGTGTTTCAGGCTTTTAATGGTTCATCTGCTGGCGTGTTTCAGGCTTTTAATGGTTCATCTGCTGGCGTGTTTCAGGCTTTTAATGGTTCATCTGCTGGTGTGTTTCAAGCTTTAATGGTTCATCTGCTGGCGTGTTTCAAGCTTTTAATGGTTCATCTGCTGGTGTGTTTCAGGCTTTTAATGGTTCATCTGCTGGCGTGTTTCAGGCTTTAATGGTTCATCTGCTGGTGTGTTTCAAGCTTTAATGGTTTATCTGCTGGTGTGTTTCAGGCTTTAATGGTTCATCTGCTGGTGTGTTTCAGGCTTTTAATGGTTCATCTGCTGGCGTGTTTCAGGCTTTAATGGTTCATCTGCTGGCGTGTTTCAGGCTTTAATGGTTCATCTGCTGGCGTGTTTCAGGCTTTAATGGTTCATCTGCTGGTGTGTTTCAGGCTTTTAATGGTTCATCTGCTGGCGTGTTTCAGGCTTTAATGGTTCATCTGCTGGCGTGTTTCAGGCTTTTAATGGTTCATCTGCTGGTGTGTTTCAGGCTTTTAATGGTTCATCTGCTAGCGTGTTTCAGGCTTTAATGGTTCATCTGCTGGTGTGTTTCAGGCTTTTAATGGTTCATCTGCTGGTGTGTTTCAGGCTTTAATGGTTCATCTGCTGGCGTGTTTCAAGCTTTTAATGGTTCATCTGCTGGTGTGTTTCAGGCTTTAATGGTTCATCTGCTGGCGTGTTTCAGGCTTTTAATGGTTCATCTGCTGGCGTGTTTCAGGCTTTAATGGTTCATCTGCTGGCGTGTTTCAGGCTTTAATGGTTCATCTGCTGGTGTGTTTCAGGCTTTAATGGTTCATCTGCTGGTGTGTTTCAGGCTTTTAATGGTTCATCTGCTGGCGTGTTTCAGGCTTTAATGGTTCATCTGCTGGCGTGTTTCAGGCTTTTAATGGTTCATCTGCTGGTGTGTTTCAGGCTTTTAATGGTTCATCTGCTGGCGTGTTTCAGGCTTTAATGGTTCATCTGCTGGTGTGTTTCAGGCTTTTAATGGTTCATCTGCTGGTTTGTTTCAGGCTTTAATGGTTCATCTGCTGGCGTGTTTCAAGCTTTTAATGGTTCATCTGCTGGTGTGTTTCAGGCTTTAATGGTTCATCTGCTGGTGTGTTTCAAGCTTTTAATGATTCATCTGCTGGTGTGTTTCAAGCTTTTAATGGTTCATCTGCTGGTGTGTTTCAGGCTTTAATGGTTCATCTGCTGGTGTGTTTCAAGCTTTTAATGGTTCATCTGCTGGTGTGTTTCAGGCTTTTAATGGTTCATCTGCTGGTGTGTTTCAGGCTTTTAATGGTTCATCTGCTGGCGTGTTTCAAGCTTTAATGGTTCATCCGCTGGCGTGTTTCAGGCTTTTAATTGTTCATCTGCTGGTGTGTTTCAGGCTTTAATGGTTCATCTGCTGGCGTGTTTCAGGCTTTAATGGTTCATCTGCTGGCGTGTTTCAGGCTTTAATGGTTCATCTGCTGGCGTGTTTCAGGCTTTAATGGTTCATCTGCTGGTGTGTTTCAGGCTTTTAATTGTTCATCTGCTGGTGTGTTTCAGGCTTTAATGGTTCATCTGCTGGCGTGTTTCAGGCTTTAATGGTTCATCTGCTGGTGTGTTTCAGGCTTTTAATGGTTCATCTGCTGGCGTGTTTCAAGCTTTAATGGTTCATCTGCTGGCGTGTTTCAGGCTTTAATGGTTCATCTGCTGGCGTGTTTCAGGCTTTTAATGGTTCATCTGCTGGTGTGTTTCAGGCTTTTAATGGTTCATCTGCTGGCGTGTTTCAAGCTTTAATGGTTCATCCGCTGGCGTGTTTCAGGCTTTTAATTGTTCATCTGCTGGTGTGTTTCAGGCTTTAATGGTTCATCTGCTGGCGTGTTTCAAGCTTTTAATGGTTCATCTGCTGGTGTGTTTCAGGCTTTAATGGTTCATCTGCTGGCGTGTTTCAGGCTTTTAATGGTTCATCTGCTGGCGTGTTTCAGGCTTTAATGGTTCATCTGCTGGCGTGTTTCAGGCTTTAATGGTTCATCTGCTGGTGTGTTTCAGGCTTTAATGGTTCATCTGCTGGTGTGTTTCAGGCTTTTAATGGTTCATCTGCTGGCGTGTTTCAGGCTTTAATGGTTCATCTGCTGGCGTGTTTCAGGCTTTTAATGGTTCATCTGCTGGTGTGTTTCAGGCTTTTAATGGTTCATCTGCTGGCGTGTTTCAGGCTTTAATGGTTCATCTGCTGGTGTGTTTCAGGCTTTTAATGGTTCATCTGCTGGTTTGTTTCAGGCTTTAATGGTTCATCTGCTGGCGTGTTTCAAGCTTTTAATGGTTCATCTGCTGGTGTGTTTCAGGCTTTAATGGTTCATCTGCTGGTGTGTTTCAAGCTTTTAATGATTCATCTGCTGGTGTGTTTCAAGCTTTTAATGGTTCATCTGCTGGTGTGTTTCAGGCTTTAATGGTTCATCTGCTGGTGTGTTTCAAGCTTTTAATGGTTCATCTGCTGGTGTGTTTCAGGCTTTTAATGGTTCATCTGCTGGTGTGTTTCAGGCTTTTAATGGTTCATCTGCTGGCGTGTTTCAAGCTTTAATGGTTCATCCGCTGGCGTGTTTCAGGCTTTTAATTGTTCATCTGCTGGTGTGTTTCAGGCTTTAATGGTTCATCTGCTGGCGTGTTTCAGGCTTTAATGGTTCATCTGCTGGCGTGTTTCAGGCTTTAATGGTTCATCTGCTGGCGTGTTTCAGGCTTTAATGGTTCATCTGCTGGTGTGTTTCAGGCTTTAATGTGGAGACGGTGGAATACAAGAACATCTGTTTCACAGTTTGGGACGTCGGCGGCCAAGACAAGATCAGACCTCTGTGGAGACATTACTTCCAAAACACACAGGTATACAATACACAACACACAACACACAACACACAGTACACAACACACAGTACACAATACACAATACACAATACACAACACACAACACACAACACACAGTACACAACACACAGTACACAACACACAGGTATACAACACACAATACACAACACACAACACACAATACACAACACACAACACACAATACACAACACACAACACACAGTACACAACACACAGTACACAACACACAGGTATACAACACACAACACACAATACACAACACACAACACACACAACACACAATACACAACACACACAACATACACAATACACAACACACAACACACAATACACAACACACAATACACAACACAGTCTGAAGGTTTCAGCTGCTTTTCTGTCAGATGGATCAGATTCTTCAACAGTATGCAGCAGCTCAGACTGAACATAAACACTGTACCTGAACACGTGTGTGTGTGTGTGTGTGTGTGTGTGTGTGTGTGTGTGTGTGACCTCTGACCTCTACAGGGTCTGATCTTCGTGGTGGACAGTAACGACAGAGAGAGAGTTGCAGAGTCCGCAGAGGAACTCTCCAAGATGGTGAGTTGCACCTGAACGTCTCAGCTGTTCTTACATAATATTTATATTCTAGATTATTGATCTGACCTTCATTCATCATAATGTTCAATATCTAAAGTTATTATCAGCAGCTCCACATTAACGACCTGTCAGATTCATTTACATCTTTCATCGGTCACGTGACTGTATCAGTGACGTCATTAATGTTTTTCCACTGGTCCGGGTCAGAGGTCGGCTGTCCAGTAGTCGGTTTTTATCCGCCTCCATGCAAATAGTTTTATTTATTAGCGGTCACCAAAGAACAACTAAGACTTAAAGTTAATCGTCATGTTTAATCTTCATGTAAATAAATGAAACGAGGACACAGACTCATACATGTGATATTTAAAATCGTCATATTACACTGAACTCTAAATTCTTCTGATCAAATAAAGGAAAGACTCTCCAACCTGCTGATCAATAACCGTTAGACTCATTTCTTCCTCTTCCAGCTTCCTGATTTCCCTCTTTAATGTATTTATGGCAGTGAAACATTATCTTCTCCACTGATTCTTCTGTTTGACAGCTCATATAGTCCTGAGGGATGTTTGTTTCACATATCACACTACTAACCTACTCAGCTCTTGATCGGCCAATGACGTGGACCGGTACTCTGTGATGCGTGCTAGGGGAGGGGCCAGAGAACAGGAACATCATTTATGATACAACGATTATTTTATTAATTTAACTCTTTTTTTACCACTTGCCTGATAGTGAGAGTTGCTACATTTACCAGCTTGACGTGGCGTTTTACCGTTTGGTCTTATTGTTGAGCCGTTCTGTCTGCAGATCCAGGAGGACGAGCTGAAGGAGGCGGTGCTTCTGGTTTTCGCCAACAAACAAGATCTTCCCAACGCCATGGGGGTCAGTGAACTCACCGACAAACTGGGTCTGCACAGCCTGCGCAGCAGAACTGTACGTATCAATACTCCAATCAATACAATCATCAATACATCTGTCTGTACTACACACACAACTAATGTTGAGCTGATCAGTCTCACCTGTCTCTGATCAATGTCTCTGATCAATATCTCACCTGTCTCTGATCAATGTCTCACCTGTCTCTGATCACTGTCTCACCTGTCTCTGATCAATGTCTCACCTGTCTCTGATCACTGTCTCTGATCAATGTCTCACCTGTCTCCGATCACTGTCTCTGATCACTGTCTCACCTGTCTCTGATCACTGTCTCTGATCACTGTCTCTGATCACTGTCTCTGATCACTGTCTCTGATCAATGTCTCACCTGTCTCTGATCACTGTCTCTGATCACTGTCTCACCTGTCTCTGATCAGTCTCTGATCACTGTCTCACCTGTCTCTGTTCAGTGTCTCTGATCACTGTCTCACCTGTCTCTGATCAATGTCTCTGATCAATGTCTCACCTGTCTCTGATCACTGTCTCTGATCAATGTCTCACCTGTCTCTGATCAATGTCTCTGATCAATGTCTCACCTGTCTCTGATCACTGTCTCTGATCACCGTCTCTGATCAATGTCTCACCTGTCTCTGATCACCGTCTCTGATCAATGTCTCTGATCAATGTCTCACCTGTCTCTGATCAATGTCTCACCTGTCTCTGATCAATGTCTCACCTGTCTCTGATCACTGTCTCACCTGTCTCTGATCAATGTCTCACCTGTCTGTCCACAGTGGCACGTCCAGGCCACCTGTGCCACTCAGGGTACTGGTCTGTATGAGGGTCTGGATTGGTTGTCCAACGAGCTGTCGAAACGTTAGAGCAGCTGGCAGGAAGCAGCAGCGACTGATGTCATCAACTGATGTCACCGTGTACAGACTGATGAGGAAGAAGAGGAGGAGGAAGAAGAGGAGGAGGAGCGTTTCAGGACTGTTTCTGTTTTTTTTAAATTATAAATGTGTCGTCTCGGACTTTCCCATCATCCTCTTCTTCTTCTGGTCTTCCTCCTGTCGTCTCTGCAGATGTTTGTTAGATCTGTTTTTTCTTTTAATCCGCATGTTTTAATTCAGAATCATGTGACAGGTTGTAATGGATGAGAGGGGCGGGGCTAGAAGCAGGTGTCAGTCACCTGTGGGTCAGGGGGCGGGGCCAGAAGCAGGTGTCAGTCACCTGTGGGTCAGGGGGCGGGGTTTACAACAGGTGATAGTTACCTGTAGTTGGTGGGAGGGGCCAACAGCAGGTGACAGTTCATCTGCATTTGGGGGTGGGGTTTATGAGAGGTCGCAGTTACCTGTGGTTGGTGGGAGGGGTTTGTGACAGGTGACCTGTCATGTGATGACTCATTCCACAGAGCAGAACCTGAAGGCCTCATCATTCCGTAACAATGTGAAGAAGAAGCAGAGAGACAACGATGATGCAATAAAGGTTTTTTTCTTCTCAATGGTTCCTGTTTTTATGTTTTTGCTCAGATTCGTGTCCTGATCGTTTGTCAGTCAGAAATGTGAAACTGGAGACGACTGAACTACGTTCTGCTGTGAGCTATGAAAGAAAGTCATATATTGAAATAAACATTTATATTATTTACATCACCCCAAATGATCACATTTCATTAAAAGAAAGAATTTGAACATAACATTTTTTCACTGTACGAAGATTTAAAGAGTTAAATAAGGCATTTCTGGATCGCCCCGGTAACCAAGTGGTTGCTGCACACGTCACATAACTACGTCGTCGCTGGTTCGATTCCAGCCAGAGTCCTTTGTTTCATGTCGTACCACCCGTCTCGCTCTCCCCTCGTTTCCTGTCTGCCTCCTCACTAATGACTGTCCAATAAAGGCACATATGCCAAAAAATAATGTTAAAAAACAAAGACGATTCTTGTTTTACTGAGATCCGTCAAATATCTTCATGAATTAATGATCGATCTTGTTACCAAACTACAGCAAAGCTTCTCTTAATAAATCAACATATTACTGTTGGTTTATCATGAAACACTTTCACACAAAGTCAAAGTTTCTTATTCAGTAAGTTTAGTCAGTGACGTGGAGATTTGGTTTAAAGTTTAGTGAAATAAGATAAAAGTTGTTAAAACAGTAAAAATTTTGTATTTTAATCATTTCATGTAATTATAACACAAAATGGAACTAATTGCAAAATGTTCTTGTAACAATTACCTGAAATCATTAACTTCTGTTTCAGTTGTTCTGTTGTAACCAAGAACAAATCAGCACATCACTTTATCGACCATGTTTACACTCTAATTAACCATCACTACTGACCATGTTTACACTCTAATTAACCATCACTACTGACCATGTTTACACTCTAATTAACCATCACTACTGACCATGTTTACACTAATTAACCATCACTACTGACCATGTTTACACTCTAATTAACCATCACTTTATCGACCATGTTTACACTCTAATTAACCATCACTACTGACCATGTTTACACTAATTAACCATCACTACTGACCATGTTTACACTCTAATTAACCATCACTACTGACCATGTTTACACTCTAATTAACCATCACTACTAACCATGTTTACACTAATTAACCACCACTACTGACCATGTTTACACTCTAATTAACCATCACTACTGACCATGTTTACACTAATTAACCATCACTACTGACCATGTTTACACTCTAATTAACCATCACTACTGACCATGTTTACACTCTAATTAACCATCACTAGTGACCATGTTTACACTCTAATTAACCATCACTACTGACCATGTTTACAATTTAATTAACCATCACTAGTGACCATGTTTACAATTTAATTAACCATCACTAGTGACCATGTTTACACTCTAATTAACCATCACTACTGACCATGTTTACACTAATTAACCATCACTACTGACCATGTTTACACTCTAATTAACCATCACTTTATCGACCATGTTTACACTCTAATTAACCATCACTACTGACCATGTTTACACTCTAATTAACCATCACTACTGACCATGTTTACACTAATTAACCATCACTACTGACCATGTTTACACTCTAATTAACCATCACTTTATCGACCATGTTTACACTCTAATTAACCATCACTACTGACCATGTTTACACTAATTAACCATCACTACTGACCATGTTTACACTCTAATTAACCATCACTACTGACCATGTTTACACTCTAATTAACCATCACTACTAACCATGTTTACACTAATTAACCATCACTACTGACCATGTTTACACTCTAATTAACCATCACTACTGACCATGTTTACACTCTAATTAACCATCACTACTGACCATGTTTACACTAATTAACCATCACTACTGACCATGTTTACACTCTAATTAACCATCACTTTATCGACCATGTTTACACTCTAATTAACCATCACTACTGACCATGTTTACACTAATTAACCATCACTACTGACCATGTTTACACTCTAATTAACCATCACTACTGACCATGTTTACACTCTAATTAACCATCACTACTAACCATGTTTACACTAATTAACCATCACTACTGACCATGTTTACACTCTAATTAACCATCACTACTGACCATGTTTACACTCTAATTAACCATCACTACTGACCATGTTTACACTTTAATTAACCATCACTACTGACCATGTTTACACTCTAATTAACCATCACTACTGACCATGTTTACACTCTAATTAACCATCACTACTGACCATGTTTACACTTTAATTAACCATCACTACTGACCATGTTTACACTCTAATTAACCATCACTACTGACCATGTTTACACTAATTAACCATCACTACTGACCATGTTTACACTCTAATTAACCATCACTACTGACCATGTTTACACTAATTAACCATCACTACTGACCATGTTTACACTCTAATTAACCATCACTACTGACCATGTTTACACTCTAATTAACCATCACTAGTGACCATGTTTACACTCTAATTAACCATCACTACTGACCATGTTTACAATTTAATTAACCATCACTACTGACCATGTTTACAATTTAATTAACCATCACTAGTGACCATGTTTACACTCTAATTAACCACCACTAGTGACCATGTTTACACTCTAATTAACCATCACTACTGACCATGTTTACACTAATTAACCATCACTACTGACCATGTTTACACTCTAATTAACCATCACTTTATCGACCATGTTTACACTCTAATTAACCATCACTACTGACCATGTTTACACTCTAATTAACCATCACTACTGACCATGTTTACACTCTAATTAACCATCACCAGTGACCATGTTTACACTCTAATTAACCATCACTAGTGACCATGTTTACACTCTAATTAACCATCACCAGTGACCATGTTTACACTCTAATTAACCATCACTAGTGACCATGTTTACACTCTAATTAACCATCACCAGTGACCATGTTTACACTCTAATTAACCATCACTACTGACCATGTTTACTCTAATTAACCATCACTACTGACCATGTTTACACTCTAATTAACCATCACCAGTGACCATGTTTACACTCTAATTAACCATCACTACTGACCATGTTTACACTCTAATTAACCATCACTACTGACCATGTTTACACTCTAATTAACCATCACTACTGACCATGTTTACACTCTAATTAACCATCACTACTGACCATGTTTACACTCTAATTAACCATCACTTTATCGACCATGTTTACACTCTAATTAACCATCACTTTATCGACCATGTTTACACTCTAATTAACCATCACTACTGACCATGTTTACACTAATTAACCATCACTACTGACCATGTTTACACTCTAATTAACCATCCCTAGTGACCATGTTTACACTCTAATTAACCATCACTAGTGACCATGTTTACACTCTAATTAACCATCACTACTGACCATGTTTACACTCTAATTAACCATCACTACTGACCATGTTTACACTCTAATTAACCATCACTACTGACCATGTTTACACTAATTAACCATCACTAGTGACCATGTTTACACTCTAATTAACCATCACTAGTGACCATGTTTACACTCTAATTAACCATCACTACTGACCATGTTTACACTCTAATTAACCATCACTACTGACCATGTTTACACTTTAATTAACCATCACTACTGACCATGTTTACACTCTAATTAACCATCACTACTGACCATGTTTACACTCTAATTAACCATCACTAGTGACCATGTTTACACTCTAATTAACCATCACTACTGACCATGTTTACACTCTAATTAACCATCACTACTGACCACGTTTACACTTTAATTAACCATCACTACTGACCATGTTTACACTCTAATTAACCATCACTACTGACCATGTTTACACTTTAATTAACCATCACTACTGACCAGGAACAAATCAGCACATCACTTTATCTTATGTCAAGAAACTATTATTTCCAGGCTGTGACAAGATTCTGCTCAGTTTGTCTTTAATGAGAATATTTTAACAAAATCCTTTTGATACAGTAACAAGATTTTTAATGTTGCGTGTTAAAATCACGTTTACACTCTACACTAACATCACTACTGACCACGTTTACACTCTACACTAATTAACCATCACTAGTGACCATGTTTACACTTTAATTAACCATCACTAGTGACCACGTTTACACTTTAATTAACCATCACTACTGACCACGTTTACACTCTACACTAATTAACCATCACATACAAAAAAAACAAGGGCAAAATTTTTGCCTGTTTCATTGACTTTTAAAAGGCTTTTGATTCTATTTGGCAAGAGGGATACTGGGAGGATTGTAAAGTTCACTGGGAGGGTTGTAATGTTCACTGGGAGGATTGTTAAGTTCACTGGGAGGATTGTCAAGTTCACTGGGAGGGTTGCAAAGTTCACTGGGAGGATTGTCAAGTTCACTGGGAGGATTGTCAAGTTCACTGGGAGGGTTGCAAAGTTCACTGGGAGGGTTGTAAAGTTCACTGGAAGGATTGTCAAGTTCACTGGGAGGATTGTCAAGTTCACTGGGAGGGTTGCAAAGTTCACTGGGAGGATTGTAAAGTTCACTGGGAGGATTGTAAAGTTCACTGGGAGGGTTGTAAAGTTCACTGGGAGGGTTGTAAAGTTCACTGGGAGGATTGCAAAGTTCACTGGGAGGATTGTAAAGTTCACTGGGAGGATTGCAAAGTTCACTGGGAGATAGTAAAGAACACGTTGGTGATTTAAATGATTTTATTTCACTCCGGCAGGTTAAATACAAAAATCAAACATGATACAAACACTTTCTGTAAATCAAATACAAGAGTTGAACTTCAGCTGCGTCTCTGCTGGACAAACACCTGTTGACCTCTGACCTTCATCATGATCATCATCGCTGCTGCTCATCAGACCACCTGACCTCCACCTCACTTCCTCTGTCCGTGTCTAAACACTGATTGGCTCCTGTTGGTTGTTCTGTCGTTTGACCACAAAGACTTTCTGTCCAGAAACCGTCACCATGTAAACGAAATCCTCCAGAATCACTGAGGAGGGAAACAGACCACAGGTGAGTCCAGGTGAGTCCAGGTGAGTCCAGGTGAGAGCTCAGCTGCAGTTTCCCGGAGTCTGTGTGTGTGTGTGTGTGTGTGTGTGTGTGTGTGTGTGTGTGTGTGTTACCTGACATGCGTTTGAAGGGCGGATCAGCTGATCCAGGTAACCTGAAGCGACTCGCTGTTCGAACCATCTGCATCATCACACCTGCTGTGTGTTCATCGTTCTCCAGCTCACCTGCAGACTGATGGGGGGTGGAGGTCAGAGGTCAGAATTCATCAAAACCTTTCTTATCAGTGTAAACTCACTGCTTTACTGTCTGTTGTACCAAACTCCATTCAAAAACTAAACAACTTAACATTTCCTTTATTAATGCCTTGTAGACGTTGACTGAAAGTATTTCCAGCCGTCAGGGATCAAAGGTCAGCTCAGCATATAATTAATCCACCGATGCTGCGATATCGACGAGTGTGATTTTTGGGCCTCTGTGACTAAACAAACCCAAACTCCATTCAACAGTCATGAAGTTTAACATATTTATTCATTTGTTGTGGACATTTTCTGAAAATGTTTCAATCATTAAATACTTCAGCAAACTGTAAGAAAGAGATGATAAAATCATGCAAACATTCTCATATTGATTGAATTAAACTACAAAATGATTTTATTAACACTGATTTAACAAATGTGTTAAATTGATATTTAAATGGAGTTTGGTGTTAATTAACCCACTGACACAAGTGAAACATTCAAAAATCAAGCAACTTATTGTTTTTTTCAGTATAGATCGATAACATTGATTGATAATATTTCTAATCATCACTGAGCAAACGGCGCATCAGCATATAAACAATTCATATTAACCAGTTAGTTAACCGGCATCAACCAGTTAATTTAACTGGTGTGTTGTTCACTCACGGCCAGAACCCCGTCCTCACTGATGACCAGGTAGCCGAGCTGGTCCGGGATCCGCTCCAGACCCGCAGTCAGACCCGCAGTCAGACCCGCAGCCGTCTGTAAACACACGCATGTTCCGATGAAGCTAACAGGCTAACAGGCTAAATCACAGTCACGTACACGTCACAGTGATAATTATATGACGTCATAACGATGATTAGAGTCAAACTAAAACTTTAAAACCATCAAAACTCACCATTCTTCTTCTGCTGCTGCTGTTTTGACAGTTTGTCGGAGCTGAGCTGCACTTCCGCCTTTCCGCGTGACTTTTCATGTGACTCGTGAGGCTTTCATTGGCTGTCGGAAAATCACGTGATTCTCTAGAAATGTATTCATACGTGTATTGGAAGTGTCCTTTATCACACCTCTACTGTTGTTCCTAATTTTATTTTCACTTATACTTTATTTATTTCATAATTTCATGTATTTTGTGTTATTTTCCTTCTCTAGCAAACAAGAAGAGTTGTAGTATTTGTGTTTTTCTGATTTTCCAATACAGAAACTGAGTTTTACATGGATTCCCTGAAGGCAGCATGTTAGGCACAAACATGATACAAATAATAAATTAATTAAAACATGTCTGAAGTGCAACTCGCTGTTTAACAGGTCACTTCCGGTTAGTTGTTATTTTCCCGCCGGGCAGCAGAGTGCGCGCTTACACCTCTAAGAAGGTGTGAAAAAGCGGAAGTGTCGGTCAGCTGACTCTCTCACATGATCTGCAGATATTGTCAGGGAAGCTGAGTCTCTATTTTCTCCGTTAATCTGGTGTTTTTTCAGCTCGTGATGGCCGGCCGCGGGAAACTGATCGCCGTTATCGGTGATGAGGACACGTGCACCGGATTCCTGCTCGGTGGGATCGGCGAACTCAACAAGAACCGGAAACCGAATTTCTTGGTGGTGGAGAAGGACACGAGCATCACGGAGATCGAGGAGACCTTCAAGTAAGAGACTCAGCAAACTGACGTTCATCTGTCGGAAAACGGATCAATCACACACGTGATCAATCCAATAATCAGCTGATAACAATTAAAACTAAAGCTGATTTCAGTATTTTCCAGTTTTAATCCCAGAATGTTAAATTGTTGCCTGATGTTCAATATATTAATGATCCATCCAGCAGCTGATATTCAGTAAATTAAACCTCCTAAATGCTCATTTTGACATTTTTTCTGTTGTCAATGAAAATGTCAGATTGTTTAAATGGAGTTTTGTGTGTAATCCCAGTTCTTCTGTCTCATGTTTACTAAACCAAAGTTATTCAGTAATTCCTTTTTAATCATCAGATCAGTTTAGGATCATTTTGTTGAAGTCGTCACTTTATTTATTCATTTATTTCTAAAACACTGAGCGAACGATCGGATGTGAAATGTTTTGATTGAATTGATAGAAATGTTTTCTGCGTTTCTTCGTCTCTGCAGGAGCTTCTTGGGTCGGAACGACATCGGCATCATCCTGATCAATCAGTTCATCGCCGAGATGATCCGTCACGCCATCGACGCCCACATGCAGTCGATCCCCGCCGTGCTGGAGATCCCGTCCAAAGAGCATCCGTACGACGCGTCCAAGGACTCCATCCTGCGCCGAGCCAAGGGCATGTTCTCCGCCGAGGACTTCCGATGAACTCAACATACACACACACTAAACACACACACACTGTAAACACACACACACACACACACACACACACACACACACACTGTAAACATACACACACACACACACACACACACACACTAAACACACACACACACACACACACACACACTAAACACACACACACTGTAAACATACACACACACACACACACACACACACACTAAACACACACACACTGTAAACACACACACACACACACACACACACACACTAAACACACACACACACACACACACTGTAAACACACACACACACACACACACACACACTAAACACACACACACACACACACACTGTAAACATACACACACACTAAACACACACACACTAAACACACACACACTGTAAACACACACACACACACACACACTGTAAACATACACACACACTAAACACACACACACTAAACACACACACACTGTAAACACACACACACACACACACACTGTAAACATACACACACACACACACACACAGTAAACACACACACACACACACACACACTGTAAACACACACACACACACACTAAACACACACACACACACAGTAAACACACACACACACACACACACACTAAACACACACACACACACAGTAAACACACACACACACACACACACTAAACACACACACTGTAAACATACACTAAACACACACACACACACACACACACACACACAGTAAACACACACACACACACACACAGTAAACACACACACACACACACACTGTAAACACACACACACACACACACACACACACTAAACACACACACACACACACACTAAACACACACACACACACAGTAAACACACACACACACACACACACTAAACACACACACACACACTGTAAACACACACACACACACACACACACACACACACACTGTAAACACACACACACACACACACACTAAACACACACACACACACTGTAAACACACACACACACACAGTAAGCGTGTGATTAACATGTTTGGTGATCGGTGTATTGATCGGTGTATTGATCGGTGTATTGTTTCTGTTTCTGTGACGTTTGATGATCCAATAATAACTGAACATATTGATTTCTAATCGATTCTTTGTCACGTGATGTTTGTCGTGTTTTTCTTTTTATTTCTGCTTTTTGAAAACAAATTTTAGTTCATTGAGTTTTTCAGGAAGTGGAAGAAGTTGTTCATGTCATGTGACAAGCAGCTGATAAAAATATCAAGTTTTCCTTCCTGTCAGACGTCCTGATGGAAGAAATTATATTAAACTGTGTTTGTTTGTTTGTTTCAGATGTTTTAACTTATCAGATGATGAAATAAATGTTGTTGTTGTGAGATTCAGTTTCATTATATTTGATATAAAACACTTTTCCTTTGAAACCTTAAAGTTTAATCTGATTGGACAGAGTGCTGATGACGTCATGTGATCATTTTATCAGAAGTCTGAACTATGAAGCAGGTTCAACATATCCAGGAACATATCCAGGTTATCTGTCTTCACTGAGCCTGACTTTGTCCGTCCAGAACCAGAACTATGAAGCTGTTACCAACCAGCTCAGTAACTCTGGTTTAACAGCTGCGAGCGCGTTCATGTGAAAGAGGCGGCTCGTTAATAACGAGCACGTTCATGTGAAAGAGGCGGGTCGTTAATAACGAGCGCGTTCATGTGAAAGAGGCGGGTCGTTAATAACGAGCGCGTTCATGTGAAAGAGGCGGGTCGTTAATAACGAGCGCGTTCATGTGAAAGAGGCGGGTCGTTAATAACGAGCTCGTTCATGTGAAAGAGGCGGGTCGTTAATAACGAGCGCGTTCATGTGAAAGAGGCGGGTCGTTAATAACGAGCTCGTTCATGTGAAAGAGGCGGGTCGTTAATAACGAGCTCGTTCATGTGAAAGAGGCGGGTCGTTAATAACGAGCGCGTTCATGTGAAAGAGGCGGGTCGTTAATTACGAGCGCGTTCATGTGAAAGAGGCGGGTCGTTAATAACGAGCTCGTTCATGTGAAAGAGGCGGGTCGTTAATAACGAGCGCGTTCATGTGAAAGAGGCGGGTCGTTAATAACGAGCTCGTTCATGTGAAAGAGGCGGGTCGTTAATAACGAGCGCGTTCATGTGAAAGAGGCGGGTCGTTAATAACGAGCGCGTTCATGTGAAAGAGGCGGGTCGTTAATTACGAGCGCGTTCATGTGAAAGAGGCGGGTCGTTAATAACGAGCTCGTTCATGTGAAAGAGGCGGGTCGTTAATAACGAGCGCGTTCATGTGAAAGAGGCGGGTCGTTAATAACGAGCGCGTTCATGTGAAAGAGGCGGGTCGTTAATAACGAGCTCGTTCATGTTAAAGAGGCGGGTCGTTAATTACGAGCTCGTTCATGTGAAAGAGGCGGGTCGTTAATAACGAGCGCGTTCATGTGAAAGAGGCGGGTCGTTAATAACGAGCGACGTCATCAGAACCATGAATGAAGTTCTTCATATGAGATGAAACAGTGAAACCAAGAACCTGCAGATTCAACCAAGTGAAATGTAAACGAGCCTGTAATCATACAACAAACACTAGAAATCATAAATAAATCAAATACATGTAGGAATTATTCTATATGACTGAAGTATAGAGGGAGTATTTTCACTGTTTACAAACCATCTGAATATGTCACATAACAAACTTAAAGTAACGTCAGACTGTTTCTGCTGCTGAAGCAAAGAGTGTAAAAGTATTTAATGACTGATGATTTATAATCATGGAGCCAATTAACAGTGAGGATTATTGATCTCTGGTGTTTATCTGCAGTTGTCTGATGTTATTCTGACTGCAGCCATGAATCAGAGAGTAAAATCACTATTCAACTATTAAAATATGTGTTTAGTGTCGTAAACGATCTCCGTTTGTTAGAAGCTGATCCAGCTGTGATCAGCTGTCAGTCAGCTTTAACAGCTGTAGAAACTTCTGATGGAGTTTGTGTCTGTGCACGTGTGCACTGTGTTAACACTAATAAAGGTTCACAGTTATCACTGCAGCAGCTGTTTCCTCTCTGCAGCTGTTTCCTGTTTATACTGTGTCCTGCTCAGACGCACAGGAACCATTTCTACTGGCAGAATGCCTTTATACTATTTATTGATTATTTGCATCTGTACTTATTGATAATCCTGATAGTGAATTCATCATTCAATAACCCAGAATATGATCAGAGTGTCTCCTGAACACTGGGAAATATGTATTTGGTTAAATGTTTCAGGGAAAATGGAAATGATGTAATTCATATCAAACCCGACGTTCAGGAACTTTCAGCCTCACATGTGACTGAATGTAAATGACGATAAATGATGTAA
This sequence comes from Thunnus maccoyii, assembly GCF_910596095.1. Classification (NCBI taxonomy): domain Eukaryota; kingdom Metazoa; phylum Chordata; class Actinopteri; order Scombriformes; family Scombridae; genus Thunnus; species Thunnus maccoyii. Next base: position 26,379,594 of record NC_056555.1, read on the forward strand.
AATATAAATGTGTTGAACTGTTATTATGGATGAAATTAAAGTCAGGAAGAGTCTGTCTGTCAGCAAGAAACAGTTTAATGGAGGAAATAACATCATGAAAAGAAAAATCTTTCTAATACATGAAGAAAGTTGTTTTTGGTTCTTTTGTTGATCAGACCGACAATTAACTGATTTTAACTTTATGATGAATCAGAAAACAAGTAAAACATAAAACTTGGGAGTGAAACATTTAAATTGAATCTGTAATCTGTCACGTCGGTGTGAAACTGCAGTGATGTATCAGATCAGTCTGATCAGCTGCAGCGTCCAATCAATAACTGATATCCAATAAGGGGGCGTGTCAGCTGGTAAGAGACTTGGGACGTTTGTCAAAATGGTGCATCAGGAACAACTTCCAGGTCAGGCGAGGAGACATAAAGTAAGAGACTTGAGACGTCACACCTGAAGTTACCTCGTTGACCACAAATCTGCTTCCTAGTACAGACCTTTGAACTCACAAGTTGTCGTCATGGCAACAGATGGCCAAATAAACAAACAGCCAAGGTTCGGAAGTCGTCAATCAATCAATCAATCAATTTTTATTTATATAGCGCCATATCACAACAAAAGTCATCTCAAGGCACTTTTCACATCGAGCAGGTCAAAACCGAACTCTCTTTAATTTACAGACCCAACAATGAGCAGCACATGAAATACATGAAACTACAGAAAACACCTTAAATCTCAGTTTAACACCTGCAGGATTTATGACATCACAGCTAGTTTGGAGCCAATCACGGTCCAGTATTCAGCTGACAGGTGTGACGTGGAAACACTGAGAAATAACAGAACAATAATAAATAATAAATGATATTTACATTCACAGGTTCTGGAGTTTGGGGAGACGATTATAAGATTCTTATTTAAAGCAGCTTTAAAACATGAGAAGAAGATGTTTAACACATGTAGAGATAAAGTTTCAATAAATAAACTCGTCCTCTGAGTTTCTCATGAACCTGCTGACAGCTGAGCTGATAAACTCAAACTGTAAATATTGAAACAACGCTGAACAACATCATCAGTCACAGCGGACGGTGCCGACCTTCAGCCGACCTTCAGTCGACCTTCAGCCGACAGCAGGAGGCGGCGCTGACGTGTGAACACCGAGCTCAGATCAGCTGACAGATGCAGAGTCGAGTATAAAAGCGACGAGTCGGCCTCAGTCTGAACCTCGGCGCTCCTCTCTGTCACCATGACGACTGTGTTTCTGATGATGATGATGGTGATCTCTGCTTCTGCTCGTCCTCTTCCTGCACACAACCTCTCCAGGTGAGATCTGATCACAGGTGACACTGACGGTAAAACCGTCTCTGGGTTTTTCTGATGGTTTTTGTGTTTGTAGAGAAACCTGCAGAACGTCACCAGGTGAGTCATAACCTGCGTGTCACATGACATCAGACGTTCACTACAGAACACGAGACATAAAAAGATTTTTAACCAAAGAAATGTAGAAAGGAGATTAAAAAATGTTAAAACCATAGAGATAAAAAGTAATAATATATTTAATATGAAAGTGTAATTATAACATTTACATCTTTATTTTGCTTAATTAAATTAAACTAAATGTTGAATAAAAAGTCTGGTTTAGTTATTCAGTTATTTCTAATGTTTTTGTGACATTTTATGATGTACAGTAGTTATAATAAAACATCTTGTAATTCTAAGATTATTATAATTTTTATTTATAGAGGAGAAAAAAGCTGTAATTTGAGATATTAATGGGAATTAATCTTTTAATCTTAAGATCTGAACCTTATATGTTATTATGACACAATTATAAGAAAAAATATTGTTACAACAGAAAAATGTAATTATAGAATCAGAACTGTTTCATGTTGCTGTGACATTCATGAGATATAAACCAGAATTAAATATAAATAGTTTGTTTCATATAGTTTGTGACATATAAACATGACGCAATATGTATAAACATACCAGGTGACATTTAATGACGTTTAATCATGTGATCCGATTACAGAGAGCTCACGTTTTTTTCTGTGTTTTATCTGCAGACCCGAGTTTCATCAGAATGTCACCGCCGACTTCACAGGGTGAGTAACATGTAAACATGTAAACACGTAAACATGTAAACATATCTGCAATGTCATTTACATCTCAGCTTTATGGGGTTTAGTGACATTTTGTTATTTGCTGAAATTACATAGAAAACTTCATTAGAAACGTTCTCGATTTTACCAAAGAAACTCTTTCATAAATCAGTTCAGCAGTCAAAAGCAAATCAATTGTAAATAATACATTTTCTTATGTAATGTAGTTTAATATTTTTTATTCAGTTACTTCAGATCAAACAACACAGGAAACGACTCGTCTGTTTCTTCGTCCATGTGAGTGAATTAATTTCTGACTATTTCATTATTTTCATGTTTGACATCAGGTTGAAACTAGTTTGTTTGTTTTCCAGGAATGCTCTTCCACAGCAAAAAGAGTGAGTTTATTTATATACCTGTTTATATACTTACTTCTTTATATATATACCTGTTTATATACTTATCTCTTTATATATATATACCTGTTTATATACTTACTTCTTTATATATATACCTGTTTATATACTTATCTCTTTATTTATATACCTGTTTATATACTTATCTCCTTATTTATATACCTTTTTATGTACTTACCTGTCAATATATATATACCTGTTTATATACTTATCTCTTTATATATATATCTGTTTATATACTTATCTCTTTATATATATACCTGTTTATATACTTACTTCTTTATATATATATCTGTTTATATACTTATATCTTTATTTATATGCCTGTTTAGATACTTACTTCTTTATATATATACCTGTTTATATACTTATCTCTTTATTTATATACCTTTTTATGTACTTACCTGTCTATATATATACCTGTTTATATACTTATCTCTTTATATATATACCTGTTTATATACTTACTTCTTTATATATATACCTGTTTATATACTTATCTCTTTATTTATATACCTGTTTATATACTTATCTCTTTATATATATATATATACCTGTTTATATACTTATCTCTTTATATATATACCTGTTTATATACTTATCTCTTTATATATATATACCTGTTTATATACTTACTTCTTTATATATATACCTGTTTATATACTTATCTCTTTATTTATATACCTGTTTATATACTTATCTCTTTATTTATATACCTTTTTATGTACTTACCTGTCTATATATATATACCTGTTTATATACTTATCTCTTTATATATATATCTGTTTATATACTTATCTCTTTATATATATACCTGTTTATATACTTACTTCTTTATATATATACCTGTTTATATACTTATCTCTTTATTTATATACCTGTTTATGTACTTACCTGTCTATATATATACCTGTTTAGATACTTACTTCTTTATATATATACCTGTTTATATACTTATCTCTTTATTTATATACCTTTTTATGTACTTACCTGTCTATATATATACCTGTTTATATACTTATCTCTTTATATATATACCTGTTTATATACTTACTTCTTTATATATATACCTGTTTATATACTTATCTCTTTATTTATATACCTGTTTATATACTTATCTCTTTATATATATATATACCTGTTTATATACTTATCTCTTTATATATATACCTGTTTATATACTTACCTCTTTATATATATATATATATATATATACCTGTTTATGTACTTACCTGTCTATATATATACCTGTTTATATACTTACTTCTTTATATATATACCTGTTTATATACTTATCTCATTATTTATATACCTGTTTATGTACTTACCTGTCTATATATATACCTGTTTATATACTTACTTCTTTAAATATTTACCTGTTTATATACTTATCTCTTTATTTATATACCTGTTTATATACTTACTTCTTTAAATATTTACCTGTTTATATACTTATCTCTTTATTTATATACCTGTTTATATACTTATCTCTTTATTTATATACCTGTTTATATACTTATCTCTTTATTTATATACCTGTTTATATACTTATCTCTTTATTTATATACCTGTTTATATACTTATCTCTTTATTTATATACCTGTTTATGTACTTACCTGTCTATATATATACCTGTTTATATACTTACTTCTCTCTATATATACCTGTTTATAGACTTATCTCTTTATATATATACCTTTTTATGTACTTACCTGTCTATATATATACCTGTTTATATACTTACTTCTTTAAATATTTACCTGTTTATATACTTATCTCTTTATATATATACCTGTTTATATACTTATCTCTTTATTTATATACCTGTTTATATACTTATCTCTTTATTTATATACCTGTTTATATACTTATCTCTTTATTTATATACCTGTTTATATACTTATCTCTTTATTTATATACCTGTTTATGTACTTACCTGTCTATATATATACCTGTTTATATACTTACTTCTCTCTATATATACCTGTTTATAGACTTATCTCTTTATATATATATACCTGTTTATGTACTTACCTGTCTATATATATACCTGTTTATATACTTATCTCTTTATTTATATACCTGTTTATATACTTATCTCTTTATTTATATACCTGTTTATATACTTATCTCTTTATTTATATACCTGTTTATATACTTATCTCTTTATATATATACCTGTTTATAGACTTATCTCTTTATATATATACCTGTTTATGTACTTACCTGTCTATATATATACCTGTTTATATACTTACTTCTCTATATATATACCTGTTTATATACTTATCTCTTTATTTATATACCTGTTTATATACTTATCTCTTTATTTATATACCTGTTTATATACTTATCTCTTTATTTATATACCTGTTTATATACTTATCTCTTTATTTATATACCTGTTTATGTACTTACCTGTCTATATATATACCTGTTTATATACTTATCTCTTTATATATATATATATATATACCTGTTTATATACTTATCTCTTTATTTATATACCTGTTTATATACTTATCTCTTTATATATATATATATATACCTGTTTATATACTTATCTCTTTATATATATATACCTGTTTATATACTTACCTGTTTATATATTTACTTGTTTATATACTTACCTCTTTATTTATATACCTGTTTATATACCAAAGAAACTCTTTCATAAATCAGTTCAGCAGTCACAAGCAAATCAATTGTAAATAATACATTTTCTTATGTAATGTAGTTTAATATTTTTTATTCAGTGACTTCAGATCAAACAACACAGGAAACCACTCGCCTGTTTCTCCGGCCACGTGAGTGAATTAATTTCTGACTATTTCATTATTTTCATGTTTGACATCAGGTTGAAACTAGTTTGTTTCAACCTGTCACCTCACCTCTTGTCTCACCTGTCATCTCACCTGTCGATTCAACTGTCGTCTCACCTGTCGTCTCACCTGTCGTCTCACCTCTTGATTCCCCTCTTGTCACACCTGTCGTCTCACCTGTCGTTTCACCTCTTGACACACCTCTCGACTCACCTGTCATCTCACTTGTTGTCTCATCTGTCATCTCACCTGTCACCTCACCTCTTGACTCACCTCTTGTCTCACCTCTCGACTCACCTGTTGACTCACCTGTTGACTCATCTGTCCTCTCACCTCTCGACTCACCTGTCGACTCACCTGTCGTCTCACCTTTCTTCTCACCTGTTGTCTCACCTGACGACTCATCTGTCCTCTCACCTCTCGACTCACCTGTCGTCTCACCTGTCGACTCATCTGTCATCTCACCTGTCGACTCATCTGTCATCTCACCTCTCGACTCACCTGTCGACACACCTGTCGACACACCTGTCGACTCATCTGTCATCTCACCTCTCGACTCACCTGTCGACTCACCTGTCGACTCATCTGTCATCTCACCTCTCGACTCACCTGTCGACTCATCTGTCGACTCACCTGTCGTCTCACCTGTCCTCTCACCTTTCTTCTCACCTGTTGTCTCACCTGTCGTCTCACCTGTCGACTCATTTGTCGTCTCACTTGTCATCTCACCTGTCGACTCACCTCTCGACTCACCTGTCGACTCATCTGTCGTCTCACCTGTCGTCTCACCTGTCGACTCATTTGTCGTCTCACCTGTCGTCTCACCTGTCGTCTCACCTGTCGACTCACCTCTCGACTCACCTGTCGACTCATCTGTCGTCTCACCTGTCATCTCACCTGTCGACTCATTTGTCGTCTCACTTGTCGTCTCACCTGTCGACTCATTTGTCATCTCACCTGTCGTCTCACCTGTCGACTCATCTGTCATCTCACCTCTCGACTCACCTGTCGACACACCTGTCGTCTCACCTGTCGACTCACCTGTTGTCTCACCTGTCGTCTCACCTGTCGACTCACCTGTCGTCTCACCTGTCGACTCATTTGTCGTCTCACCTGTCGACTCATTTGTCATCTCACCTGTCATCTCACCTGTCGACTCATCTGTCATCTCACCTCTCGACTCACCTGTCGACACACCTGTCATCTCACCTGTCGACTCATTTGTCATCTCACCTGTCATCTCACCTGTCGACTCACCTGTCGACTCATTTGTCGTCTCACCTGTCCTCTCACCTGTCGTCTCACCTGTCGACTCATTTGTCATCTCACCTGTCGTCTCACCTGTCGACTCATCTGTCATCTCACCTCTCGACTCACCTGTCGACACACCTGTCGTCTCACCTGTCGACTCATTTGTCATCTCACCTGTCGTCTCACCTGTCGACTCATCTGTCATCTCACCTCTCGACTCACCTGTCGACACACCTGTCATCTCACCTGTCGACTCATTTGTCGTCTCACCTGTCCTCTCACCTGTCGTCTCACCTGTCGACTCATTTGTCATCTCACCTCTCGTCTCACCTGTCGTCTCACCTGTCCTCTCACCTGTCGTCTCACCTGTCGACTCATTTGTCATCTCACTTCTCGTCTCACCTGTCGACTCATCTGTCATCTCACCTCTCGTCTCACCTGTCGTCTCACCTGTCGACTCATCTGTCATCTCACCTCTCGACTCACCTGTCGACACACCTGTCATCTCACCTGTCGACTCATTTGTCGTCTCACTTGTCGTCTCACCTGTCCTCTCACCTGTCGTCTCACCTGTCGACTCATTTGTCATCTCACCTCTCGTCTCACCTGTCGACTCATCTGTCATCTCACCTCTCGACTCACCTGTCAACACACCTGTCGTGTCACCTGTCGACTCATTTGTCGTCTCACTTGTCGTCTCACCTGTCGACTCACCTGTCCTCTCACCTGTCCTCTCACCTGTTGACTCATTTGTCGTCTCACCTGTCCTCTCACCTGTCCTCTCACCTGTCGACTCATTTGTCGTCTCACCTGTCCTCTCACCTGTCGTCTCACCTGTCGACTCATTTGTCATCTCACCTCTCGTCTCCCCTGTCGTCTCACCTGTCCTCTCACCTGTCGTCTCACCTGTCGACTCATTTGTCATCTCACTTCTCGTCTCACCTGTCGACTCATCTGTCATCTCACCTCTCGTCTCACCTGTCGTCTCACCTGTCGACTCATCTGTCATCTCACCTCTCGACTCACCTGTCGACACACCTGTCATCTCACCTGTCGACTCATTTGTCGTCTCACTTGTCGTCTCACCTGTCCTCTCACCTGTCGTCTCACCTGTCGACTCATTTGTCATCTCACCTCTCGTCTCACCTGTCGACTCATCTGTCATCTCACCTCTCGACTCACCTGTCAACACACCTGTCGTGTCACCTGTCGACTCATTTGTTGTCTCACTTGTCGTCTCACCTGTCGACTCACCTGTCCTCTCACCTGTCCTCTCACCTGTTGACTCATTTGTCGTCTCACCTGTCCTCTCACCTGTCGTCTCACCTGTCGTCTCACCTGTCGTCTCACCTGTCCTCTCACCTGTCCTCTCACCTGTCCTCTCACCTGTTGACTCATTTGTCGTCTCACCTGTCCTCTCACCTGTCCTCTCACCTGTCGTCTCACCTGTCCTCTCACCTGTCCTCTCACCTGTCCTCTCACCTGTCGTCTCACCTGTCGTCTCACCTGTCCTCTCACCTGTCGTCTCACCTGTCGTCTCACCTGTCGTCTCACCTGTCCTCTCACCTCTCGTCTCACCTGTCGACTCATCTGTCATCTCACCTCTCGACTCACCTGTCAACACACCTGTCGTGTCACCTGTCGACTCATTTGTCGTCTCACTTGTCGTCTCACCTGTCGACTCACCTGTCCTCTCACCTGTCCTCTCACCTGTCGTCTCACCTGTCGTCTCACCTGTCCTCTCACCTGTCGTCTCACCTGTCGTCTCACCTGTCGTCTCACCTGTCGTCTCACCTGTCCTCTCACCTGTGGTCTCCTCTAGTGCCCATCGACAAGTCTACTGCGTCCTCCCCACCTGTCTGACAGCAAACCTTGGCTCCAGCCTGCAGACTGGGGACAAGAAGGCCGGCAGCCTCACCTCAGACCCATTTGGCAATGGAAAGAAATGAACATCTTCATTATCATAATTGTCATCATCATCACACCTATAGCAGAATGTTTTTATCTCCACCTGTTCACTGTTTATTGTCACATGACTTCATCTACTGAACATTTTCAAACACTCATCACGTTTTGTCATTGTAAAGGTTTTCAGCGTCAACAGGAAATCAAACAATCTTATTTTAACATGAAAAAATCAAAATATGAGTCAGAAAGAAAAAAAAAGATTTTTTTTCATGTAGCAGAGGGAAGTGTTCTGTTACTGGTTTATCACAGCTTGTCGTCATAGGAACACTGGAGTCTCTTGTGTAACGTCACTGGTGACAGGAAGCAAAACATTCTGTTGTTTTTGTTTGTTTCCAGCTGTTTTTCATCTGATCTCAGTATTAACTTGTTCACTTGTCACCACGTTTAGATGCACAAATTTAGATCCAAAATTATTCTTTAGTGTCATCAGACCAGATTTGCTGCAGATCTGACAACAGGTGGTGCTGTTACACATTTCAGAAGTTTTCATTATAGTATTTTACCTGCAGCTCATTAACACATTAAAGTAATCTAAATACTACAATACCCATGAGCCTCAGCTGCTGTTTCTATGGAGTCAGAAGTCTGAATCAGAGTTTAGAGCTGTTGCCATGGTTACTGAAATGACTAGAAAGTGGTCCAGAATCATAAAGTTAAGTGATTTAAACATCTGAATGTTTGATGAAGTTTTGGCTCGATGGCAGAACATGAAGCTCTGTGACTGGATGTTTGTCAGTGAAATGCATCATGGGAGTCGTAGTTTTATTTGTATGGTCACAAACGTGCCTCAGGGGTCTTTACAGTCTGTACGTCCTCTGTCTTCAGACCCTAAAACTCACAGGTTTTCCTCTGTCCTCTTGTGAATCATCATATGACCCCTTCAGGGCTCCTGAGCCTCATGTTGGGAACCAACCTACTGATTGATATATTGATGTATTGATTGATGTGTTGATGTACTGATTGATGTATTGATGTACTGATTGATGTACTGATTAATGTATTGATTGATGTATTGATGTATTGATTGATGTATTGATTGATGTATTGATGTACTGATTGATGTACTGATTGATGTACTGATTGATGTACTGATTGATGTACTGATATATTGATTGATGTATTGATGTACTGATTGATGTATTGATTGATGTATTGATATATTGATTGATGTATTGATATATTGATTGATGTATTGATGTACTGATTGATATATTGATTGATGTATTGATTGATGTATTGATATATTGATTGATGTATTGATGTACTGATTGATATATTGATTGATGTATTGATTGATATATTGATTGATGTATTAATTGATGTATTAATTGATGTATTGATCTCTCAGGATGATGCGTTACCTGCCTCCTGCTTCCTGTCAGCTCAGTATTTGTGCTCTGATGAATCTTGGCCAGGATCTTCAGTCTGGAGGTGACGAACGGGCCGGACGAAGGTCTTCAGATCCGTTAGGACACGGGAAGTGATGTCAGAGGACACGCTCACTCCTAACCAACCAATGAGACGTTCAGTCAGTCTTTGTTTATTCAGAGTGTCACTGCTCAAAAAATGTTGATGAATAAAGTGAGATTTGAGTGAAAGCTCTGGAGTTTGTGTTGTGATATCGAGTTCATGTGAAGGTTCATTTTATTCACTCCAGGTGATAAAAGGATCAAATCTGTTGCCATGGTAACAGAGAAGCAGGCTCTCCTCATGTTGAGTTCAATCTGTTACTCTAATAATATATTAAAATAAAATGTTTGGATGAAAAACTGAATGTTGATGCTGATGTTTGAATTCATCTTCACTTCCTGCTGTGGAAAACACCTCAGCTTCCTGTCAGCTGACTGAAGAAACTGTGACATCACTGATGAGATTGAATCTAAGATGGCAGCACGCACATCTCCATGTTTGTTTGTCCTGTCAGATATGTCTGTTTTTTATTGTTTGTTTCGCTCCAAAGTTTGAAAATTGTCTCTCAAAATGCTGGTTATACTCCGCTGAGCTGAGTTTTTTGGATTATGGTCTATTCCTCTCCGCTACCTGCTGCTGGGAGGAGAGACCACCACCCTACTTGCAAGTCTAAACACGATGGGGTAATATGGCCCACTCAAGGGTGATTTTCATGGGGAAGTGGTTGGCCAATGACTGGTGCTATGGGGCTCCCAACAACACACTGGTCAAAACAACAGAGACTGGGTGGATCAATGCAGATGTGTTTCTGGACTGGGGAAGACAATTCATAACTTCCCTACCAAAAGATTCTTGGAACTAATGAGAAACCACAATATGCATGTTGTGTGCTTTCCTGTACAAACCATCCACATTCTGCAGCCAGCAGACAGGGCTTTTTTCAGGAGCCTGAAGTACCACTGGAACCTGAAGGGCCGTATCTTCACCAGGGAGAATGGTGGGCAGAGGCTGCAGAAGCCTCTGTTTCTTGGAGTGTTTTCAAAAACATGGAAAAGTGCAGCAACATCTCAGAATGTCTGGGCAGGGTTTAGGGGCAGTGGGATCTATATTCTGGACCAAACTTGCATTGACAGGTCTCTGATCTCTCCGAGCCTGACTACTGACAGAAAAGAAGTTCCAGAGATTGACATCACTGTGACTGCAGAGAGGGAGATGCTGTGACTGAGATGGTGACCACCAAGCTAGACGTCTCCTTGGCAGTTAACCTGGATGTGCCAGCAACAGCTGATCCACGGTGGCTCCTTCCACATCTATCCAGACTGCTGATACGATGCCTCCAGATCCCAGCAACATAGTCGAAGAGAAGACAACCAGTTTTGATGATCTCATCACACTGCCTACCTGCCATCGCCCCTCTACCAGCAAGCTGAAAAGATCCAAGACTCCAAGCTGCTACCTCACAAGCGAGGCACACATGTTTGAAGCAGAGCCAAAGGGAAAGCGAAGGGAAACAACCCCAAAAGAAGCAGATAACTGAGGAGAATTTGTGCAGCATTTTTGGAGGAAAGTACGGGGACAAACAAATATCCAAAGAGAGAAGAGGAGTGGATGTGCTGCAGGGAGGAAGATCCGTCCTCAGACTGAAAACAATGTTGATGACAGTGATGAATACATTTTCATTTTGTTTTGTAACGTTTTGATGACTTTTTGAGTTGAATAGATATGAATATGCTTCAAAGTATTTTGATGAATTAGTGGCCAGGTTGATGAACACGCTGATGGATGCACCATTTCAATGAATTTATGTACTGTTGGTTGATGAACTAACGAATTGATGAAAAGATGATTTAATTCTACAAAATGATACTTTAAATAAATTGAATATTTCACAAGATAGAATTACAAAAACTGTCCCAATACAGCTGAATTCACTCTAACATAAAGTTGATGTTTCATACACGATGAACGAACATTAAAAACAGAAGAAGTGGTTCAGAATCTACTCCACAGTGACCTTTGACCCCGGTGTGTTGTGTTGTTATATCGTCTCTCTGCTCAGCTTCATGATGAAGCTGAACACCAAACATGTTAATGAGCTGTAACTTATTAGCATCTGTGAGAGGAAACCTGCTTTTATCTTCATTCATGAGCTGAATGAAGTGCTGCTGCTGCTGCACGACCAGCGATTCACACATCTGCAGTCTGTTTATACGCTGTATTATCTTTATTATTACTCTGTTAAACAAACGTATAAACTGCTTTTATTATTTTACAACAGAAACATATAAAAATGCTGTTATAACTCTGGTGCAAAAATGATTAAAATCACTTTTACACCTAATAAAACCTGATGGCTTCATTTAAATAATAGAATCTATAATTACACTGCAGACATTAAACATGCTAATGAAACACACACACATCAGCTGTTCTGCATTAAACATATTAAACACACCAGACCTTCAGATTTAATTAATGAGCTTCAGAAAATACATAGAAACAGGAAATATGATGCAGACTGGAACGAGCAGAGATGATTCATTTTAAACTAAATGTTATTATAAACCCTTCAGTCTCTCAGATATTAAACATTTCTTTATCACTAAACTGTTTCCTTTATTACGCAAACTCAATCTGTCTGGATTTTGATCAGTTTTTACTTTATAAACAGTGAAGAACGGATCGGATCTCAGGTGAGATTCTTCTTCTGTGCTTCACCTGTTTGCAGGCTGATAAAAAGATGAAGACATTTAGACATTAAACACATGCAGGAGTCTGATCAATAAAAACAGAAGTATGAAGAATCAGATTTATATTTGATGTGTTTCTATTTATAAATCTCATCACTGCAGGAACCTGATTTAATAACAAGAAGCTGAATCTTCACTCTATTTAAAGTAAACATATATTTACTTGCACACACACACACACACACACACACACTTCATTAGGAACACCTTTGCAATCTAATAATCCAACACAGCAGCTCTGCCATAAATTCGACTTTTATGAAGTTTATACATTTTCAGTGTTTTTGTTGACGTTGTCAGAAAGGTGATAATTTGTAGGTTGTGGTGGCTGCTGCTGAACTAGAGTGTATTATATTCAATGGTGTTTCTAATATTTTAATATATAGTGCACTTATATATATATATATATATATATATATATATAAGATGAATAGGCACATGGCCCAATACATGAGCAGGGCCCAGAAAGGAATTGATAGTAATACCAGGGGAGCTAAGCACCAGCTA